>NW_025901350.1:0-24950 GCF_022539505.1 Lolium rigidum
GCTGGGTAACTCGCGTACCACCGTCCCGTGTGCACTCCGCCCTATGGCCCCTACTTCTTCTCCCCCTCGTGAGGATCCCTCCTCCGAGGTACCGTCGATTAGGCAACGACACCAGGCCCCCGCCCGCGTCCGCCTGGAGGCACGCACCGCTGTGGAACGCGCCGCTCTGCAGGAGGTGGAGCTATGCGGGAAGCGGATGATTCCGCCGCAGGAGGCGGAGCGCGAGCGCGCCCGAGGTGCGCGGACGGAAAGGAGGAGGATGATGGCCTCCGTCCAAGCTGCCGAGGCCCGCGCCGCCGCCGACGCGCCACCCAGCCCGTAGTAAGCTGGAGTGGAATCCTCACGCGTACAGGCCGCCCGCGTCGAGTGAAATCCACGGCCCCGACGGCGAGCCGGCGAGGAGTCGCCTGCGAGGCCGCCGGCCCCGTACGTATTTAGGATAGAAGTAGTAGCTAAAAAAAATGTAATGAGTTCTTTTTAATGAAAAAATATTGTTTATGCCTATGACACGCGGGCCAGGGGCGGACAAGGGGCGGACGCGAGCGACCAGCCTTTCGCGTCCGCGGCCACGCAAACACGGCCAAGATTTGGGCCGGGTTTGCGTCGATCCGGACGCCGCGGGCATCCGTTTTAGGGATGGGTCCGCGCGCTGGGCCGGGTTTTTGTCCGGCTGGACCCATCCGGACGCGCGGGCGCGGGATGGGTCGCCCGGTTGGAGATGCCCTTACTGTCAAAAAAACCGCAAACACGCATCCACCAAACTACTGAAAATATGCAAATCAAAGCAGGGAAGGGACCTGATTTTTGGCAAAACATAGCGACTTGCCGATCACCCTGAAGGGCTCGGCTATCATCCTAATCCAATGAGTCTAATCGCATGCAACGAAACAACAACAATCTATAGTAAAGAACGGATTGATCAGGTACAGGAAACAACTTTCTATGGGTACAGCCAATGACATGCACATTTGGATTTTGGAGGGAAGTCCCGTACCGTAGCGATTGTATATTGTTCTTATGACGGCTAATATTCTGAAAAGCTGGATACTCGGCCGCGGGCGTCCCCGCGCTCAACGCTGGGATGATTACTGCTAATCCGAAATGGAACCCATTTCGGAGAGCTGCGGCAGCTCGATCAAGTCCGACTCCAGCGTGCGTGGGGGTAGAATTTACCGACGTTGTCAAACCGAGTCCGAGTCCAACACTCAGTACCGAGGAGATGGAAACTCAATAAATAGGCACGCAATTCGATCCCTCACACCCCATCAGATCATCCATCGCTTCGTTCCCCGGCCGGCCAGCAAATCTCTCTCTCTCTTCCGAGCACGCCTGTGGTTGTGAATCGAGAAGATCATCGATGGCGTCGGTCGAGCGAGCAATGGCCAAGGCCGCTGCAGCGCTTCTCCCGGGTCTGCTGCCGACCCCGCCGAGGAGCACGATCGCCCCGTGCCTCATCATCCTGCCGTCTTCCTTCGCCGCCGGCAAGCCCAATGTTAGATCCCGACTAGCTGGATTTCACGACATATAGTTTTGGATACAACTCTCGCCAAGTCTGTGGTCGGATCACGAATTCGAATTCTATCGATTACAAGGAACGGCAGAGCCGCCTTCTACCAACCTACTTCTCCAGGAATCCTTTCCTTCCCTTTATACCAGCAGGGACGGAGACGTCTTCCTTCAGTCGCGATAGCGGGCCGGTGTCCTCCGTTCCCTTGGGCTCTTCCGTCGTGGGCCTTGGACCGGGTCGTTGACAATCTCCCCTCCCTGAGAACCCGCTTGCCCCCAAGCGGCTGCTCCAGGGAAATGCTGACGAAGTGCTTCAGTATCTTCCCACGTAGCCAACGATTCTGGTAAGTCACTCCACTGCACCAGTACCTGGGATACCGCCGATGCACCCTTGCGCACCATCCGACGCTGAAGCACACGAATAGGTACCTGCATGGCCGGGTCAGCAACAGGCAAGTCAGTCTGTACCTGAACATGGCTGCCCACAACCTTCTTTAGCTGGGAGACATGAATAACTGGGTGAATCTTGCTTGTTTCTGGTAGATCCAGTCGATATGCCACTTTACCGACACGGGCTACCACTCTGTACGGTCCATAGTACTTGTACGCCAGTTTCTGGTTGGAGCGAACTGCCACTGAATTCTGAATATATGGCTGCAACTTCAGAAAAACCATATCATCCACTGCAAATTCTCGAAAAATACGGTTTTTGTCAGCTGATTGCTTCATCTTGTGTTGGACCCTGAGCAGTTGCTGGCGCAAAACGTCCAGGACAGTAGTGCGCTCATCTAACCATTCTTTCAGATCATGTACTGGGCAAGCATCAGCAGGTGTCAGGCCAAAATGGCGAGGAGGATGATTGTACAGTACCTCAAATGGAGATTTGTTCAGCGCTGAATGCCAGTTGGTGTTGTACCAATACTCAGCAAGCGATAACCACTGTGCCCATTGCCGCGGACAGGTCTGAGCAAAACAGCGAAGGTATGCTTCCAGCGATTGGTTGACGCGCTCAGTAGCGCCATCTGTCTGTGGGTGATAGGACGAACTGAGGCATAGTTTTGTTCCAGCCAAACGGAAAAGTTCCGTCCAAAAGGTACTTGTGAAAATGCGGTCTCTGTCAGAGATAATGGACTTCGGCATGCTATGCAGCTTGAATATGTTGTCCAAGAATAGACGCGCAATACTGGCAGCCGTGTAAGGATGAGAGATTGGGATGAAGTGGGCAAACCTGGAGAGCTTATCCACTACTACCATGACACCATCATAACGGCCAGACTTGGGAAATCCTTCAACGAAATCCATAGACACCACTTCCCAAGCATAATTAGGTACTGGAAGAGGTTGCAGCAATCCTGGATACTTCACTCTTTCTGGTTTAGCTCTTTGACAGATAATGCACTCTTGGACCGTTTTGCGCACAAACTGCTTCATCCGTGGCCAAATGAATAAGCCTTTGATACGTCGATAAGTTACTGGAAAACCAGAATGTCCACCCGTAGGGCTAGCATGCATGGCATCAGTAACAAGAGCCTGTAGAGTAGGGTTAGTACCTAGCCAAATTCTGCCCTTGTGCCGGATAACTCCATCACGCAGTGTATATCCATCTATGCCATCAGGATGTATTGCTAACTTTGCCAAAAGTTCCATTGCCTTCTTGTCGATCCGATATCCTGAAGTAACTTGCTCAGCCCATGTTGGTTGTATTGTAGAAATGGCCATAGATGTGGCAAGCTCTGTCGATGGTCGTCGAGATAAGGCATCTGCTGCAGTATTTTCCACTCCTTTGCGATAAACAATGGTGTAGTGTAGGCCCATCATCTTGGTAAGTGCTTTGTGCTGCCATTGGGTGTGCAGGTGTTGATCATTCAAATGGGACAGACTGCGTTGATCCGTGACGATCTTGAATTCACCACATTGCAAGTATGAGCGCCACTGGTCAATAGCCATAAGTATGGCCAGATATTCCTTCTCATAAGTAGATAGTCCACGAGTTTTTGGACCCAGAGATTTACTGACGAAAGCAATGGGGTGTTTATCCTGTAACAACACTGCACCAATGCCTGTATCTGACGCATCTGTCTCGACAATAAATTGCTTGGAAAAATCTGGTAAGGCGAGAACCGGGGCAGTGATAAGAGACTGCTTCAGTTGCTGAAATGCAGATTCAGTTTCAGATGTCCACGTATACAACACTCCTTTGCGCAGTAAGTTGGTCAAAGGTTTAGCCAAAATCCCATAATGTTTCACAAATTTGCGGTAGTAACCTGATAATCCAAGGAAACTACGAAGTTCCTTCACATTTGTGGGTACTGGCCAGTCCCTCACTGTGTCAATTTTTGCCTGATCAGTGGCCACCCCTTCTGCTGAGATGATATGTCCCAAATAGGCAATGCTGGTTTGTGCAAAAGCACATTTGGACATTTTAACTTGCCAGTGATTCTCCTGGAGGCGTCGCAGTACCAAAGCAATATGCTGCAAATGATCCTCATAGCTTCTGCTGTATATAAGGATATCGTCGAAGAAGACCAGTACAAATTTGCGCAAATAATCAGAGAGTGTATCGTTCATGGCACTCAGAAATGTCGCGGGTGCACCTGTCAAACCAAAAGCCATAACTGTGAATTCAAACTGGCCGTGGTGAGTCTGGAATGCTGTCTTGTATTCCTCGCCAGGTGCCATGCGAATCTGATGGTAGCCGGCGCGCAAATCAAGCTTGGAAAACCACTTAGCTCCCGACAGTTCATCCAATAGTTCATCGATCACCGGCACGGGATATTTACTCTTTATTGTCAGAGCATTGAGGTGGCGATAGTCCACGACAATACGCCAGGATCCATCCTTCTTGCGCACCAAAATGATTGGTGAGGAGAAGGCACTGGTACTGAATCGGATCACACCATTTTCCAGCATCTCAGCAATCTGGCGTTCAATCTCAGTCTTGAGTTGAGGATTGTAGCGGTAGGGTTTTTTGTTAACAGGTTGTGCTCCAGGAATGAGTGGGATTGAGTGATCACAGAGGCGTCTGGGTGGCAAACCCACTGGTTCCTCGAATACAGCTTGGAATTTCTTCAGAATCTGTACCACTTCATCAGGTAGCTGTGTTGCAGATTCTTCTGACTCGTGCACCAATAGCAGCTCCACCACTGTACAAGTAAAATGGCTGGGATTGTTATTGCTTTGCAGAGTAACAGTGTGCCCTTTGTGATCAAACGACATCCATTGCTCGTCCCAATCCACTCTCATAGGGCCGTGCATTGCTAGCCAGTCCAGACCAAGGATACCATCATATGCCCCTAGTGCCAGAAACTTGAACTGTGTGGTGAACTGATGTCCTTCACATGACCAGGGACAGTTAAGCAGGGCTTTGTCACAAACCATCTTGGCACCATTAGCTACCTTCACTTTGACATCTGATTTCAGTGCAGCTACGTTGGTGAAACGAGGAATGAGAGAGCTGTTGATGAAGGAGTGAGTACTGCCAGAATCAACCAAAAACTGAATTCGCTGGTTCTGTACAACACCAGTTAGCTGAAAAGTGAGAGTACTTGGGTCCTTGACCACTGATTCAGTAGTCATCAGATGTAGTTCAGCCATGCTACTGTTGTTTGACATTTGATCCTCCTCACTTGCTTCTTCTCCTTGGAATAAATCCAGCACCTCCTGCAGTACATGAAGTTGCACAGTCCCCTTACACTGATGTTCCCTGGAATAACGCTCGCCGCAGGTATAACATTGACCTCGCGCGCGACGATAATTGCGCAGAGCAATCCACTTGGCGTCCGCTGTCACAGAAGCTTGAGCTGCCCTGCTGCTTTCTGCAATTGGTTGTTTCTCCAGCTGCGCCTGCGTTCTGTTAGCTGTCAGAGGTGGTGCAGGCAGTGGTAGTGGCCTTCTAGGAGGAGCAGGTAACGCCAGAATTGGCGGTGATGCTGGCAGAGATAACTGTCGACCTTGTCCTTGAACTGGTTGTTCACTCATCTCTTCCTGCAACAATGCGAGAGAGTAGGCAGTATTGAGTTCTACAGGACATTGAATAGCTACTGCTGCACGAATATTAGGCCATAAACCATCCTGAAATCTAGTTACATAGTGCAGACTATTCATGTTTTGCTCATATGCTGCTAACTGATCAATAAGCTCAGCAAAACGCTCTACATAATCTGTGACACTGGTTTGCTGATGAATGTGATACAATTGACGGAGCAGAGCTTGGTGCTGATTACGACCAAATCGTGTAACCAACCATGAACAAAATTCAGTCCATGAAGTGTTATGCAATTTCGGTTGAATGGATTGAAGCCAGCGTGCTGCAGCACCCTCGAACTGCATAGTAGCTACGGTGATCCACATCGACCGATGGGTACCGTAGAGGTTGAAATAGTCCTCACATCTCTGTTGCCACAGCTTCGGACAAGTGCCATCAAATTTAGGAAAATGGATTTTAGGCAGAGAATGGTGGTGGTGATGCGACTCGGTATCACGGTGGTGGTTGTGGAAGTGTTCATCCGTGCGACGGTGTAAAAGAGGATCATCGCTAGCAGTGTGAGGTCGGGGAATTTGCGCACCTCTTGCCGGAGGAGGCACATAGGCACCCATGGTGTCATGAGCCTTCCCCCGGGTATTTCTGTCATCGCCGGGCCCAGCTGGGCGTGGGTCGCCGTCGCGCGGCGTCGGTGGTGGCGATTGCTCCACCGCAGATGAGGAAGACGACTTGGAGCCTTGGCGTTCCATGCGCAGCTGGATGTCGCCGATGTCCGCGCGGATCTCGTTCAGCGTGGCGAGCATGGCGCGATGCTGCTCCATGTTCATGCGCTGCTGCTCCGCGAGGGTCGCCGCCGTCTCCGCTTTGCTGTCGGCGACGAGCTTGCAGAGGTTGTCGTAGATCTGCTGCTTGGAGAAGCTCTCGACCTCCATGGCGCGGATCCGGGTGAATTGACGGGTATGGTGGTGGGTGGGAGGGGGAAAAAATTGGTCCAGATTTGCGGCTCTGATACCAGATTGTTAGATCCCGACTAGCTGGATTTCACGACATATAGTTTTGGATACAACTCTCGCCAAGTCTGTGGTCGGATCACGAATTCGAATTCTATCGATTACAAGGAACGGCAGAGCCGCCTTCTACCAACCTACTTCTCCAGGAATCCTTTCCTTCCCTTTATACCAGTAGGGACGGAGACGTCTTCCTTCAGTCGCGATAGCGGGCCGGTGTCCTCCGTTCCCTTGGGCTCTTCCGTCGTGGGCCTTGGACCGGGTCGTTGACACCCAAGCCCGGCCGCGCCGGTTCAGTCGAGAGGTGGGACGCGCACAAGAAACCTGGCAGCCCGTCTTCTTCGTCGTCTGGCAGCTCAAGTCCAGGGCGCGCGTCGTCCGTCGAGCGCTGGGACATAAACAAGAAGTTCTTCGGGAGGAGCAGCAGCAGCACGTCGTCTTCGTCTTCGTCGAGCCGGGGAAGCAGCGCGATGCCTGGCCGTGCTTCCTTGTGCAACAAGTGGGACAGCAACAAGCGCCCCCCTAGCCGCGCCTCCTCCGCCGATCGCTGGGATATCCACAAGAAGACTCGTGCAGCAGAGTCCGACGCCGAGAGCCGGACGAGCGAGCAGGAACTGGAAGAACGGGAGATCAACCACGAGCAGCCGCAGGAGGACGAGATGATGGATTCCGTGTTCTCTGGATCGAGCTTCTTCGCCTCGCCGGAGCCGAGCATGCTTCCCATGCCGACCTTCTTTCGATCGCGTGGCCTTGGCATGCCTGTACCAGCAATGTTGCGGGCGCACTGTTTGCTGCAACTAGCTAGTTTTTAAATTGTAATAATCCAAATCGGCAACGTCGTAGGATTCATTCATAAATTTTGTACGTGGACGTTGTAAGCTATTGATCAGTATTCTGTCTTGTTTGTCTTATGATTAGGGAACCCCTTGATTTAGTTGTGCTGTATGTAATCTTAGTTTCTTCACAAAAAAAGTAATCTTAGTTATTTAGTTAATTTCGGAGGCCTGTTGTTGGTGATCTGTTCAGAAAGTTTGAACTAGCTCAGTTTAGTCGTCGGTTATCGCGTTCAGTCCTCCCGTTCAGCTCCTTCTTTAGACGGAAGGCTCAAAATGAGCCCGGTTTTGAATTAACGAAACCATCAACCGGCTAGGAGTTACACCATGAGTTACAACACACACGCGCCAAGCTCACACCGCACACCACAACAAAAGATAACACAGAAAAGTAAGCCGAAGCACCTTTGATCCATGAAGAGGGAGCCTTGTCTTTTGTTGCACCGGAGCGATCACGACCGTGTCCACGCCAACAAATCTCCACCGCACCAAGAAATGCAACACAAGGGGGAACTCAACGATGGGCCGGCCACCTAGCAGAGCTTGAGGAACCAAAGGAGGGGGGTCTTGCAGCGACGCCTTCAAGAAGGTGAATGGCGCAAGAATGCGTCATCGTCGTCGGCAGAAACAAAGGACCTGCAAAGTTTTCACCCAGATCCGAGAACCACCACCCATGGAGCTCGGGCTAGGTCCATACCAAACACACAACATCATCCCCTGGCGTTGGGATAGACACACCGGCAAGAGCTACGACCAGACACCGACCTAGCAAAGCCCCCCAAGGCTCTAGGAAGGCAATCAACTACCGCAGTGAACCGTGTAAAAGTAGCCAGGCCGACGTTGCAAGAGGGCTGCGACACCAGCGAGAGGACACACGGTGCTCCACAAGACACTACCTGAGAAGCTTACACGAAGCGAGGCCTCCAAGGGGGCAGATTGAGGCGGAGGGACGGAATCCATCATTTCAAACCGGAGGGCCATCGTCGGGACGCCTTCAACAAGGGAACGACACCCGCAGGTGATGCCGTCACCGGCGCAGGCCAGAGCCATGCGCTTCTTTCGCCGAGGTCCAAACCTAGTTAGAAATTCCGGACACCGTCACGGGGACGTAGAGTGAACAAGGCGGAGATCACTACCGCGCCACCAACCTAAGTCGCACTATGAGCTAGCGCCAACTAGGCTCATCCGCGGGAAACACGCGCTGGCTGGCTGATGACCCACAAGTATAGGGGATCGCAACAGTCTTCGAGGGAAGTATTACCCAATTTATTGATTCTACGCAAGGGGAGACAAAGAATACTTGAAAGCCTTAACAGCGGAGTTGTCAATTCAGCTGCACCTGGAAACAGACTTGCTCGCAAGAGTTTATCAGTAGTAACAGTTTTATAGCAGCAGCAGTAGTGAAATAACAGTAGCAGAGTAACAAAGACAGCAGTAGTGATTTTAGTAAACAGCAGGATTAAAATACTGTAGGCACGGGGACGGATGACGGGCGTTGCATGGATGAGAGAAACTCATATAACAATCATAGCAGGGCATTTGCAGATAATAATAAAACGGTATCCAAGTACTAATCAATCAATAGGCATGTGTTCCAATTATAGTCGTACGTGCTCGCAATGAGAAACTTGCACAACATCTTTTGTCCTACCAGCCGGTGGCAGCCGGGCCTCAAGGGAAACTACCGGATATTAAGGTACTCCTTTTAATAGAGTACCGGAGCAAAGCATTAACACTCCGTGAACACATGTGATCCTCACATCACTACCATTCCCTCCGGTTGTCCCGATTTCTGTCACTTCGGGGCCATCGGTTCCGGACAGCGACATGTGTATACAACTTGCAGGTAAGACCATAAACAATGAATATCATGATGAAACAATAACATGTTCAGATCTGAGATCATGGCACTCGGGCCCTAGTGACAAGCATTAAGCGTAACAAGTTGCAACAATATCATAAAAGTACCATCTACGGACACTAGGCACTATGCCCTAACAATCTTATGCTATTACATGACCAATCTCATCCAATCCCTACCATCCCCTTCGGCCTACAGCGGGGGAATTACTCACACATGGATGGGGGAAACATTGCTGGTTGATGGAGAGGCGTTGGCGGTGATGGCGGTGATGATCTCCTCCAATTCCCCGTCCCGGCGGAGTGCCAGAACGGAGACTTCTGGCTCCCGCGACGGAGTTTCGCGATGTGGCGGCGTTCTGGAGGGTTTCTGGCGACTTCGACTTCTCCTCTGGCGTTTTTAGGTCGAGGCGAATAAGTAGTCCGAAGGAGGGCGTCGGAGGCCGGCCGAGGGGGCCACACCACAGGGCCGCGCGGGCCCCCCCTGGGCCGCGCCGCCCTATGGTGTGGGGCCCTCGGGCCTCCACTTCAATTGCCCTTCTGGCTCCGTTAGTTTCCTGGGAAAATAGGGCCTTCTGCATAAATTCCGAGGTTTTTCCCGAAAGTTGGATTTCTGCACAAAAACGAGACACCGGAGCAGTTCTGCTGAAAACAGCGTTAGTCCGTGTTAGTTGCATCCAAAATACACAAATTAGAGGCAAAACAATAGCAAAAGTGTTCGGGAAAGTAGATACGTTTTGGACGTATCAACTCCCCCAAGCTTAGCTTATTGCTTGTCCTCAAGCAATTCAGTTAACAACTGAGCGATAAAAGAACTTTCACGAACACATTTGCTCATATGATGTATATATTCTCATGTTATGGCTAATACTTAAGCAGTTCATAATGAGACACATGCAAATAAGATCGTCTAACAGCTATGTCAATCATGGAGAGGTACCAACAATTAATAATAAGCATCAAGAATCATGTACATAAGCAAGATTGCAATGTTCATAAGAGAGTATGATAAAGTGGTATCTCGCTTGCTCGTATTTGATTGGCAAAACATAAATGCCCGGGCACCTCCGGAGTTCATAGAAAGACTAGAAGTAGTGATTGTCAAAAGATAAATGCATCAAAGTTATACCACAATCAATCATATTTTGAGACAAGCATATTGTACTAAGAATGACGAGTTGTGCTCTCAAGATAGTACTCAAAGAAATAATGGAGACACAACATAAAAGTAAAAGATTGACCCTTCGCAGAGGGAAGCAGGGATTAACATGCGCTAGAGCTTTTCATTTTTATAAATCAGGAGTAAAATTATTTTGAGAGGTGTTTGTTGTTGTCAACGAATGGTAATGGGTACACTAACTACCTCGCCAACCGGACTTTCAAGAGCGGCTCCCATGAATTATTGCATATTTATTTGGCACTCCTTCCAACCTTTCTTGCACAAACCATGGCTAACCGAATCCTCGGGTGCCTGCCAACAATCTCATACCATGAAGGAGTGCCTTTTTATTTTAGTTTTATTATGATGATGACACTCCCCCAACCTTTGCTTACACAAGCCATGGCTAACCGAATCCTTCGGGTGCCGTCCAACAATCACAAACCATGGAGGAGTGTCTATTTAAGTTTAATTAATTCGGGACTCGGGAATCCCATTGCCAGCTCTTTTTGCAAAATTATTGGATAAGCGGATGTGCCACTATTCCATATGAGAGTCCGTCAAAAGTAAATGACAAGGTTGAAAGCTAAACACCACATACTTCCTCATGAGCTATGAAACATTAACACAAATTAAGAAGCATTTTGAAGATTTTAAAGGTAGCGCATGAGAATTTACTTGGAATGGTTTGAAATGCCATGCATAGGTATTTATGGTGGACACTCTGGAATGACTTGGTTTTCATGTGTTTGGAGGCACGAGCGGCGTTCCCGCTCAGTACAAGTGTAGGCTAGCAATAGACTAGGGAGCGACAAATCAAGAGAGCAGTAACTGTCATAATCATGCTTGCGGCAAAATAAATTAACAGAGGCATAAAAGTGATACAAGAACTCTGAAGCAATATAGATCATCGAGGCTTAATTGACTTTTTGTTCAGTCATATGCATGCGTGAGCATGTGCCAAGTCGATATAAATGAATTATTCAGGGGAGGATACCACAATGCCATACTTACTTATGAATAAAACAATGCAAACAAACATCCATGACATGCTACTCATATTAATAGATTGGAGCTAAACATGAGAGATCATAAACTACTAGACTTTCTCAAATAACATATACCTCACATGAACCAACTAAGCATGCTCACATGGATGAGTATATGTACAAAAATGAAAACAAATAGAGTTCATACCAGCCTCTCACCACAATCAGATTGTCGTAGATCGTCATTATTGCCTTTTCACTTGTGTAGCTTGGATAATATGAAATGAAAACCACGCTCCAGCCACCGAGGACCATTAAACTCAAGATGAACTTTACAAACCAAAGAAGAACAGCAAATATTTTTGGTGTTTTCAAATTGCAAATAAGAACAAGAGGAAACAAGCAAACAAAGCAAAATCTTTTTGGGTTTTCTTATAGCAAACTAGCAATAGCGAAACAAATGCAAGAAACCAAAGCAAACAAATGGTGAAGAGAAACAACAGAAATATTTTTGGTCTTTTTGTGTTTTGGGAAAGAAACAAAGTGAAAACAAGAAATAGCAAACTAAAAGAAACACAGAAAAACGAGATGGCAGAAATCTGCCAAAACATGACAGCAGTACAAAAATCGATTTTTACAAAAATCTTACGTTGCTCAGTTCGAAAAGTGTTCAACTAATGAAAGTTAGATAACAACCTGGGGAACATGCACAAAAATTTGCAACTCAAAATACTGTTCTGGCTGGGCGCACGAATTTTTACGGTAACAGCCCAGAATCTGTTTTCAGGCAGCACTTCCCCAAATATCATCTTCCTCCCATTAGAAAATCACTCAAAGAGACCAAACAAGTATATACAAGTATCCAGCAATCATAATATGCAAAGAATGAGTGATGCCGGTATACCTCCCCCCAAGCTTAGGCTTTTAGCCTAAGTGGAGTTCAATCCCATCGATCCCATGAAGTAGTATCTCCGTAATATGAAGATGGGTCGTATTCCGGGTATGTGCTAGAAGAAGCACCCGGATATGTGACGGTGTGGTCGTAGGAGGTCCCGACGTCCTCGGAGTCATGTTGCTGGTGGAACTCTTGTATCTTCATATGTTCATCCACCTCCTCCTTAGTGCACGACCATGATTGCCTGTCAATACTGAGCAAACCTGGTTGGGGAAGAGGAATTTCTTTCTCATCCCCGTCAGAAAACAACATTCTATAGACCATATCATCTAAAGTAGAATCAGTAGTCACAAAATGATGACTCTTCATAGCAGCAATATCAAGTCTCCTAGGGGCCAATGGCACATCATTAGGATCAACAGGAAGCTCTAGATATGTTAAAACACGCAGTGCAATAGTTCCTCCAAAAATAGGTCCCCTGGTAGTCAGGCGGCGAGCAATAAGAGAACCAAGATGATAGGATGTTTGACCAGTAAGTGCAATATTCATGAAAGCAAGATGGTAGCTAGAGATATTACTAGTGTTCTCCCTACCAAGAATGCTAGTAGCAATGTAATATGCAAAATATTTAATGGCGGGGAGTTGAATGTTCCTTATCTTGCCCCGCTGAATGGTGCGACAGTCATCATTGGTGATCCCTCGATAGAGCTCCAACAAGTCCCGAGGGTTGTTATCGATCCTCCTTGCTGTACCTACAGGAGCAATATCCAATGCACGACAAAATTCATCCAATTCCATAGTAACAGGAGTACCATAGATCTTGAATGCGACTGTCGGATTATATTCCACGTTTTGGAACTGGAAGCTCTCAACAAAAATCTTGGTGAGCATGTGGTATTGCTCCCTTTCATCGCCAACGTAAGTGGCTAAGCCCGCCCTGTTGACAAGGGTGAAGAAATCCTCCAATATTCCTGCATTCCTTAGAAAATCATAGCATGGAAAAGTAGAAGCATTAGGAGGACCGTTGTCCTCTTCAGGCGCGAAGCTAGGCGCGAGGATGTCTTCATTGTATGATTGCCTAATCCGGGTGGCGGCCCTAGAAGGCCTCCCGGTGCTGGTTGTCCCCTTCTTGAACAACTCTCCAAATTTGAACTTCTTCATTTTCTGAAATTTTCAACAAACAATATAAAACTTGATTTGGTGACATATAATTGAGGGAAACTACCATAGGAACTTGCTAGAGTACTAATCATGCATCAAAACTAATTTCTACCAATTAGAACAAGCATGCAAGCTCACCAAACATGTTACCTACAGCAGCAAAATATTCAAGATATACTCAACCAAACGAAATTCTACTTGGATGGGTGGAGGAGTCACACACCGAAGAGCAAATGTGCCAAATTTCAGAGAGAAATCTGGGCTGAGCAAAGAGATCGAGAAATCTGGAGCTCTGGAGCAAAAACGCGAGAGAGATGAACTTGGTACGAGTTTTTTCGGGAGAGAGAAGGTGCTGGGAGGAAGAGATGACAAAGTGGGGCAGAGGGGAGCCCACACCACATGGTGGCGCGGCCACCTCCTTGGCCGCGCCGGCCAGTGGTGTGGCGCCCTCTGGTGCCCCACAGGTCATCCTCTGGTGCTCCCAGGTGCCTCGTCGAAAAATAGGACCAACGGTATAATTTTTGTGAATTTTTGAAAACTTTGAAAAACGCACATTTTCTGGGTATTAAGTTTATTATTACTGGCCAGGAAAATTTCTGAAATCTTCAAATAACCAAAGAACTTTACAAATTAAAAGTGCTACAGCAACTAGAGCAAGTGGAGGAAGAAAGATATGTTGTTTACCTCCTCTATGCATATAAAAAGTATTTGTTAACAAGGTTGATCAAGTCTTGCCACCAAATAAATTTTACATAGCATATGAAGAAATAAACCTCAAATCAATCATGTTACCTTGAATTGTATTGATATGGATCCAATCACAAGAGTTTGATATTCTTCTTTAGGCTCATATATGGGACAATCGATGGTTCCCACGTTGATAGTTCTCACATTAGAAATAGTATTAACTCCACACGCTTTCTCAATCCTCTTGGGGAAATAAACGGTATGTTCCCTATCATCAACATTGAAAGTAACATTTCCTTTGTTGCAATCAATAACAGCCCCTGCGGTGTTAAGAAAAGGTCTCCCAAGAATAATAGACATATTATCATCTTCGGGCATTTCCAATACAACAAAATCAGTTAATATCAAGCAGTTAGTAGTAACTTGAACAGGAACATTCTCACATATACCAACGAGGAATAGCAAGTAGATTTATCAGCCATTTGCAAAGATATATCAGTAGGTATCAACTTATCTAAGTAAAGTCTCTTATAAAGAGAAAAAGGCATAACACTAACACCGGCTCCCAAGTCACATAGAGAAGTTTTAACATAATTATTCTTAATAGAACAAGGAATAGTAGGTATACCTGGGTCGCCCAACTTCTTTGGAATTTTGCCATTGAAAGAGTAATTAGCAAGCATAGTGGAAATTTCCTCATTGGGGATTTTCCTTTTGTTAGTAACAATATCTTTCATATACTTTGAATAAGGAGGCAATTTAATTGCATCAGTTAAAGGGATTTGCAAGAATAAAGGTTTCATCCAATCGCAGAATTTATTATAGTGTTCTTCTTCCTTTGATTTTAGTTTCTTAGCAGGAAAAGGCATTGGCTTTTGCACCCAAGGTTCTCTTTCATTACCATGTTTCTCAGTAATAAAATCTTCTTTAGTATACTTTTTATTTTTAGCATGCTTTTCAGGTTCTTCTTCAACCTCTTCTTTATCTGGAGTATCATTCTTATCATTATCTTTATCATTATCATGTTCATTACCACTTTCAGTTTCAGCATCGAAATAGAAATACTATTAGGATCATTAACGAGTTCGGAGGATTCTACAACATTTTTATGTTTCTTTTTCTTTTTCTTCTTAGAATGAGCACTAGGTTCAATGCGTTGAGAATCTTGTTCAATTCTTTTGGGATGCCCTTCAGGATATAGAGGATCCCGGGTAGAGACACCACCTCTAGTTGTTACTTCATAAGCATGTTTCTCTTTAGAATTATTCCCTAACAAGTCATTTTGCACTTTAGTGAGTTGATCAATTTGAGTCTGAATCATTTGAAAATGTTTGGCAAGCATCTTAACATCATTGGAGGTTCTCTCCACAATATCATGCAATTGACTAATAGCTTGAGAATTTTCCATTAGATGATTCTCTACTCTCATATTAAAATTTTCTTGCTTAACAATATAATTATCAAACTCATCTAAGCATTGCGCAGGAGGTTTTGAATACGGAATATCTTCCCTAGTAAAGCGTTGAAGCGAGTTTACCTCAATCATGGATGAAGGGGGAATTATCTCACATATATCTTCTATTGGAGGTAGATTCTTCACATCTTCAGATTTAATACCTTTCTCCTTGAGAGACTTCTTGGCTTCCCTCATATCTTCATCATTTAATTTAATTAAACCCCTCTTCTTCACTATTGGCGTTGGAGTTGGTTCAGGCGTATTCCAATCATCATAATTCCGGCCTATTTTAGCCAATAATTCTTCAGCGTCGTCTGGGGTTCTTTTCCCGAAAACACAACCAAGCACAACTATCCAGGTATGCCCTAGACTCAATGGTTAGTCCACTATAAAATATATCAAGTAAATCATGCTTTTCTAAATCATGGTCGTGCGAGCTCTAATAAGAGAGCAAAATCTCGCCCAAGCCTCGTGCAATTTCTCCTCATCTCCCCGATCAAAATTATAAACTCTCTCGCAAAGCAAGCATGTTGAGCACTAGCAGGAAAGTATTTGCGGAAGAAAACATCAAGCAATTCTTTCGGACTTTTAATAGAATTAGGTGGCAAATTATTATACCAAGTTTTAGCGTCATCCTTCAATGAGAATGGAAATATTTTAGCAACAAAGTAAGTACGCTTCTTAACATCATCAGAAAAACAAGCTACTCAAAGTAGATAACTCAGCCATGTGTTCAACAAGCACTTTCTTTTTCAGTACCACAAAAAGGTGTTTTCTCAACAATAGCTATATGAGATAGATCAAGAGAAAAATCATAATCTTTATCCCTAATGTTTATAGGAGATGTGGCAAATTTAGGATCAGGAGACAGCTTTATATCTAACAAGTATGTTCCGCAAGCAACTTTTTAATTTTTCTTGCATCAGTAGTAGCATGGCATTTTTCAATAAAATCATCATCAAGTTCCACATAATCTTCATCAAGATCATCACTAGAGTATTCAAGTTCAGGTGAATTAACAGGTGTAGTAACATCAGGAGTTTCAACATTTTCAATTTGTCTAGACCTAGCAATTTTAGCATCTAGAAAAGTTCCCAATGAACCACTATCATCAAGCACAGCAGAAACATTATCAATATTATGAGAGTGTTCAGATTCAGCAGAAGTACCAGCATTTGAAGCATGTGGCGGTGAAACAAATTTATCAATCACAGATGGTGAATCAAGTGTAGCGGAGGTACTCAGAATTGTACCTTTTCTTGTAGTGGATGGTAATATGGCGATCTTAGTATCGCGAGGTTTACCCATGATGGAGAATTTGCAGCGAACAATATTAATCCAAGTGAACTTCCAAATAAAGCTATGCTCCCCGGCAACGGCGCCATAAAATAGTCTTGATGACCCACAAGTATAGGGGATCGCAACAGTCTTCGAGGGAAGTATTACCCAATTTATTGATTCGACACAAGGGGAGACAAAGAATACTTGAAAGCCTTAACAGCGGAGTTGTCAATTCAGCTGCACTGGAAACAGTACTTGCTCGCAAGAGTTTATCGAGTAGTAACAGCTTTATAGCAGCAGCAGTAGTGAAATAACAGTAGCAGAGTAACAAAGACAGCAGTAGTGATTTTAGTAAACAGCAGGATTAAAATACTGTAGGCACGGGGACGGATGACGGGCGTTGCATGGATGAGAGAAACTCATATAACAATCATAGCAGGGCATTTGCAGATAATAATAAAACGGTATCCAAGTACTAATCAATCAATAGGCATGTGTTCCAATTATAGTCGTACGTGCTCGCAATGAGAAACTTGCACAACATCTTTTGTCCTACCAGCCGGTGGCAGCCGGGCCTCAAGGGAAACTACTCGGATATTAAGGTACTCCTTTTAATAGAGTACCGGAGCAAAGCATTAACACTCCGTGAACACATGTGATCCTCACATCACTACCATTCCCTCCGGTTGTCCCGATTTCGTCACTTCGGGGCCATCGGTTCCGGACAGCCGACATGTGTATACAACTTGCAGGTAAGACCATAAACAATGAATATCATGATGAAACAATAACATGTTCAGATCTGAGATCATGGCACTCGGGCCCTAGTGACAAGCATTAAGCGTAACAAGTTGCAACAATATCATAAAATTACCATCTACGGACACTAGGCACTATGCCCTAACAATCTTATGCTATTACATGACCAATCTCATCCAATCCCTACCATCCCCTTCGGCCTACAGCGGGGGAATTACTCACACATGGATGGGGGAAACATTGCTGGTTGATGGAGAGGCGTTGGCGGTGATGGCGGTGATGATCTCCTCCAATTCCCCGTCCCGGCGGAGTGCCGGAACGGAGACTTCGGCTCCCGCGACGGAGTTTCGCGATGTGGCGGCGTTCCGGAGGGTTTCCGCGACTTCGACTTCTCCTCTGGCGTTTTTAGGTCGAGGCGAATAAGTAGTCCGAAGGAGGGCGTCGGAGGCCGGCCGAGGGGGCCACACCACAGGGCCGCGCGGGCCCCCCCTGGGCCGCACCGCCCTATGGTGTGGAGCCCTCGGGCCTCCACTTCAATTGCCCTTCTGGCTCCGTTAGTTTCCTGGGAAAATAGGGCCTTCTGCATAAATTCCGAGGTTTTTCCCGAAAGTTGGATTTCTGCACAAAAACGAGACACCAGAGCAGTTCTGCTGAAAACAGCGTTAGTCCGTGTTAGTTGCATCCAAAATACACAAATTAGAGGCAAAACAATAGCAAAAGTGTCCGGGAAAGTAGATACGTTTTGGACGTATCACTGGCAGATTCCGGCCATACCCAGATCTAGACGTCTAAGGCCCTAGATTGGCGGCACCACGATGCACCATCCCCACGCGCGAGCGCACCTGCACAAACACGACCAAATTGGTCAGAGGGAGAACAGACCGCAGCCGCCGGAGTAGCTGCAGTACTAAGCCAGCCCAAGGACCTCATCCTAGATAGCTAGCAAGGACGTCGCCCCAGCAACTCCAGAACGTCGCCCGCAGCGACGAAAGACAGCCGGTGAGAGGCAGCGGAGGTGGCGCACTGGGCATGCAGCCACGCACCCCTGGCCACCCTCAGATTGAGAGGATCTGGCCGGGCCCTACCAGGCCCAGATCTGGTCTCCGGCCACCCCGGAAGACCGAACCTTGCCGCGCCGACACCACCATCGACCACCGCCGTGCGAGCACACCGGAATGTGCCGGAGGTCCCGATGGGGAAAGACACCTGTGTGGGCCCACCCAGCCCAGACCTAGGCCCACCGGCCCAGATCTGGCCGCCCACACCACCGTGCCAAGCAGCACCGGCGAGCAGGGGCAGAGGAGCCACCCCGCGTCCAACCACCACGCGGCCATCCGCGGTTGGAGCCGCGACGGCCGTCGCCGGAGCCAGCACCTTCCACTGCCGACAGATCGAGCCGGCCCCAACGGGTCGTCTCTACGCGCGGGAGAGAGGGAGGCCGCCGCCGCCAGCACCGCCCGGGGCTTTGCCCGACTGCTCCCGCCGGCAGCGGCGATGAGGGAGGAAGGAGGAGGAGAGGCCGCACGGGCGTTGGGTGGCGGCACCCCGGCCGCCCTCGGGGGGGGGGGGTGGCGACGGGAGCGGGTGCGGGGAAACCCGTTCAGCTCCTTCCACCCTCTCTCGTTTTAGATCTATGTTATATATTGAATGAATTGGATAGAACTCTACCGTATGAATATGGGCACGGTGATGGAAATTTTGTGATCATAGACATAAGTGACGTAACGAGTTTGGTTTAGAGTAGATCCCTTTATTAGATCTTTTAGAAACATACTTTTTTTTTAGAGAAGAGACTCACTTTTGTTCTCATTGAGAAAACCCTCTCCTTATTCAGCACATTCATGGGCTAAGGGTATCTCCAACGCGGCTACCCATTTCGGACACAAATTGTGTCTGTTATGCTGCCCTTGGGTGGCCACGAGTCGGAGGTATATGTATTCACTTTGTCCGTTTGGGTGTGTCGATAAACCCAATGCCACCACACATTTCAACTTCTTCCCCAAATTTGTAAAATTAAACTAGACTGACATGAAGTTTTAGATAGGCATTAAGAATAATTTACATAGATGAAACCCCTATCTAATGTAGGGTTTGCCGCCGGCGGCCTAGAGGTTGTCCTCGCTCTCAGTTTTGATGACGGGGGGCGTCCGTGCTCACTCCACGATGGCCAGAGCTCCCAGTGGGAGTACTGCACCAGTAGACTACTTGGTGCCATGGCCCTCCCCGCCGCCTCCTGAGCAACCTCTCTCTCAGCCGCAGCTGTGGCCTCTTTCGCAGCCGCCTCTAGAGCGGTATGGCGGAGCACATCAGATAGTTATGGCCACTAGCCGGGCTTGTGCAGCTCCGACGCCTCGATGAGTCGATGGCGGCTTCCAGGTCACTTCCCCCTCCTTCGTTGCCACTGGTGGTGGCAGATCCAAAGCCTCGACATCGGCCTCCTCCTTCGACACCAACACGTAGAGGCGAAAAAGGTTTGGAACCTCATGTTGTGCTCCCATTCGAACTAGTTGTCCTAATGTGGTGGCCCCTCGACGTACGACAGGTCAGCGCGCATGTCCGTAGGCAGAATGAATTGGGATTGACTATTGAGTCCGCGCGAATAGAAAAACGGGCATTGTCACGAAATAGGTCGCCCCACTGAGACGTGACCTATGACTGACAAACAGATGCGTCCCGGTCAAATGGATCGTGGCATTGGAGATGCCTTAGACCATGTACTATGTGAGGGAAAAGCGGTTCAAAATGCTCAATGAATCGATTCCATACATAGTAGAGCATCGGTTCAATGGATCTGACAAGAAAAGCGCATCAACTTTGTGGTTCGCTTTTTTGCATGCATTTGTGGGTCCTTGTAGCACAGCCGAGTGTGAAAGAGGCTAAAAGAAGTAGAAAAGAGCTAGTTGTTTATTTAACCATGGGTCCCACAAGCGATTCCTCACATAGCAGAGAAACCAAGCCGGTTCCTAACTCTGACACATTTTTCTTTGATCCGAACCTACATAGTGCATGGTCTTAGGACCCGTGGTCCGAGTCTTTCAATTTTATCAACTGGACAGTGTCACGGTGTAGCTTGTGAATTCACAAGCATGGCCATTTGGACGTGGGAGTCTCGCCGCTGCCACTGCCATGGACGAGTACGGACTACGGACTACGGACTACCGAGATGGAGAGGGAGAGAGAGTACGTTATGACTTGCATGATCCGATTTTTTTTTTCTATTTTTCTCACACAAAAAGCTCAATCCGAGATGGAGTACGCTTCGGAGTTACAGTCAGGTGAAGGCCGTTTCAATTTGCAGTGCTCGATACCGAGTCCGAGCCTGGCAATCAATAAATGCATGCCCGATTCAATCTCACAGCCCATCATCGTTCCCGGCAAAGCACATCTCTCTCCCAGCGCGCTTGAGCATCTCGAACAGAGTAGAAGATCAACGATGGCGTCGGTTGATCGAGCAATGGCCAAGGCTGCCGCAGCGCTTCTACCGGGTCTGCTCCCGACCCCGCCGAGGAGAACGACCACGCCGTGCATCATCATCCTGCCGTCTTCCTTCGCCTCCGAGCCCAAGCCCGGCCGTGCCGACTCTGCCGAGAGGTGGGACGCGCACAAGATACCCAGGAGCCCGGCATCGTCGTGCGGCAGCTCAAGTCCAGGGCGCGCGTCCTCCTGCGAGCGTTGGGACATAAACAAGAAGATCCCAAGCAACAGCACGTCGTCGTCGTCGTCGAGCCGGGGAAGCGACACATTGTGCGAGAAGTGGGACAGCAACAAGCGGCGCCCGCCCAGCGGCGCGTCTTCCACCGATCGCTGGGACACGCACAAGAAGGCTCGCTCGGTACTGGCCGACGCCCAGAGCTGGACGAGCGAGCAGGTGGAGCGGGAGATCGGTGGCAAGCAGTCGCAGGAGGACGGAACAACGACGATGATTCCAACCTTGTCGGGCATGGATCCCGTGTTCTCTGGATCGAGTTTCTTCGCCTCGCCGGAGCCGAGCATGCTTCCCATGCCCACCTTCTTCCGATCGAGGTGCCCAAGCAGTAGCATGATGCCAGTGACCTAGTGTCTGTATACTCCTGTCTGACTTGCAACTCTCAAGTAGTCAAGTAGTATATACGATATAGCATTCATGTGGAGATGTACGTGGCTGTCAAGCTTCAGAATTCTGTGTACTTTGCCTTCTGATTAGCAATGCGCGCTCCCTCCCGCGGCATCAGGGCAATGTTTTTTTTTTTTTTGAATTGCATCAGGGCAATGTTGATGTGTCTGGTATTAAGGATTTCCAATCCTCCGAACTCCTTCGGTTGACAGACCGTAGCCCAATCACAAGGCAATGGGAGCCATTCGACGTCTTCATACTTCTCTCCTGGCGGACTTGGCTTGATACCTTGTGCTACTCTGTGTTGTGTCTTGGTTGGAACTATTCAAGCGCTGTCCGTTGTATGATCTGTATGCTTCAGGTGTGGGTACCTGATACCGGTGTGTTGGTATTGTGTGGTATCGGATGTTGTATGGATGCTGCTTGTGTAGCTTATGAAGTTAAAGCTAGGCTTAGACCTTAAGTTTAAATTAGTAATGTACGAGTATTGTGCTAGAGCACTATTCGAGTTGTACTTCAACTAAATAGTATGCACCATTTTTTTTTTCAATTGGTCTTATTACCTAATCAAAGATTCGGAAATGGCTTGTACTTAACTCTTGTCTGAATGTCAGAATGTATTGAGTTAACTCAAATTGACCTACACGTATTTTCAGTTAACACACACCAACACCAATCTACATATTAAGTCTATATATAACTCTGTTTTCTCCCCTAGCTGAGCACCATCATGACTCGTCTCAATGCGTTATGTTCCTTTATGCAATCTTCCACCACCCTTTGAAGTTGATTCAGTCTCATTCCCTTCGAACGCTACTGGGTTGGAAAAGAGCAGAGCAATTGACCAACCATAATCCAAGTGAGGTGAGGCGCGGAACGCTACTGATTTTTATTTTATTTTTACATGGAACACCTCGATTCCAGAACAGCTCGGTCTTAACGGGGGCGACGGCCGTTAAGCCACGTCAGCCAGGGGCTGCGACGGCTAATACGATTGTTTATCAAAGTTTTGCTTGATTTGTTGCTTCCTGCCTCAGAGATAATACTGACTTGAATAAATTAACAAAACTGGTATATTAATCTGTTATATTTTTTGAATGTTTCACCGGGGGGAGAGGTTCCCCACCTTAATTTTTCATTCCAAGAGTGGCTCAAAAGCCAGAGTACAGCAAGGACCAGGATAGAGTACAGACGACAAACAACAGAGAAAGAGGGGTGGGAGGGGAGAGTACAGACGAGTACAGACGACTACACCGCGCCGTGCAAACAGGCGTCCCACGCGGTAGCCTCGTCAACGATCGTACGCGGCAGGCGCGAGCGCCACAGGGTGGCGTCCTCCCTGCACGCTCGGAGTAGACGAGACTGGCATGGCTGATCATGCCGAAAGACCACCCCATTGCGGTGCTTCCACAGGTTCCAGCAGAGGAGGATAACAAAGGTAGAGGCCGCGGTCTTGCCGAACGGCGCCGGGGCGGGGTAGGAGTGCAGCATCTCCACACTCGCGCTCGATGGCAGTGGCCATCCAACCGCCGACCAGAAAGTCTGCACGAAGGAACAACCGAAGATCAGGTGATCAGCAGTCTCCAACGGCGCGCCGCAGATCGCACACCCCGCTTCTTCCGCCGTGAGGATGTGTTTCCGAAGAAGCGCAGCCCGCGACTGAATCCGAGCGTGCACTAGCGGCCAGGCAAAGAATTTCGCTTTGGATGGCGCGAAAATGTCCCAGACAAAGTTGGCGTACGGGAAGGTGATGCCGCCGGTCAACAACAGCGCATAGAGCGCGCCGACGTCCAAATCTCCCCCTTTTCTGGCACATCTGACGAGAGCACGAGAGTCAGGGACATCAGAGAGGCTCACCATCTCGATGAGACTCAAGACTTGGGCCAGCTCGTCCTCCGCCTCTATCGTGAGCCGGGCGACCAGGGACTCCCTGACACCCTTGCCAAGCACCGCCGCGACCGAGGCCCGGGCTTTAGTGGCGTGCGAGAAAAGCGCAGGCATTGCATGACGGAGGGAACCGACCCCGAGCCAGTCATCTTCCCAGAAGCTTGTCCGCCGTCCGTCGCCCACGATCGGCCTGGAGATGCTCCGATAGAGTGGCATCAGCTCCACCAGGGATGCCTAGTGTGCGCCGGCCTCGGAGCGTCTGCCGGCGTCCACGGGACCATCGATCTGCTTCCAGGCCCAGCCAGCCCAGGGGACGCCGTGGTAGAGTGCAGCCGATGAAGGAGTTTGACCTGGAGACACGTGTTCCGGTCCATCAGGCTCTTGACGCCCAGGCCGCCGTCTTCTTTGGGGAGGCAGACGCTCGTCCATGCCACCAGGCATTTTGCACCGGAGGCTCGCCCCTCCACGTTCCAGAGGAAGGCGCGCCGGAGCGCATCAATGGCTTTGAGGAGAGCGGGAGGGAGCGCCAGGGCACCCATGGCGTAGGCCGGCAGCGCGTCGAGCACCGCATTCAGTAGCACAAGCCTACAGCCGGCGGACAGAAGGAGGGAGCACCATACAGAGAGGTATTTTATCCACCTTGGCAATGAGCGGGACAAAGTGAACCATCTTGAGCTTGTTGCAAGTCAAAGGCACGCCAAGGTATGTCTGTGGGAAGCCCTCCACCCTACACCCAAGAGCTTTCTGCATATCGTCGATGAGGGCAACATCACAATGCATCGGCACCATGGTGCTCTTGGTGAAATTGATCACTAGCCCGGTGGCCTGGGCAAACTGGTCCAGGATACGCCTAGCCCGGACAGCCGCCGCCACGCCAGCTCTGAATATTATCAGCATGTCATCCACGTACTGGAGGACGGGGCAAGGAGCATCCTCGGCAAGCGGGTGTCGCAGGACATCATCGTGGAGGAACAGCCGCTACAGCAGATCTCCCATCAGCAGATACAGGTAGGGGGACAGTAGATCACCCTGGCGCAGCCCCCTTTTGCAACTGATCCATTTCCCCGGGACTCCGTTCAGCAGAACAGCTGATGACCCACAAGTATAGGGGATCGCAACAGTCTTCGAGGGAAGTATTACCCAATTTATTGATTCGACACAAGGGGAGACAAAGAACACTTGAAAGCCTTAACAGCGGAGTTGTCAATTCAGCTGCACTCGGAAACAGGACTTGCTCGCAAGTGTTTATCGAGTAGTAACAGTTTTATAGCAGTAGCAGTAGTGAAATAACAGCAGCAGAGTAACAAAGACAGCAGTAGTGATTTTAGTAAACAGCAGGATTAAAATACTGTAGGCACGGGGACGGATGACGGGCGTTGCATGGATGAGAGAAAC
>NW_025901351.1:0-22988 GCF_022539505.1 Lolium rigidum
GTTCTCTTGTTGGGCTTCTTTGTCTCGATCCGTCGTCGCAGCTACAGCGCTAACCGGCGTGCCCCTGCTTCTGCAGCTCCACCGGCTGTCCATAGGGTCCGCGACCCTGACGTCGCGCACCGCGCACTCGTCGAGGACGCCGACGGCTTCTCGAGCCGCCCGGTCATGCCCTTCTTCGTGAATCTAGCCAAAATGCGCGGTGGCCGGTGCAACGAGAACATAAGCACCGTGCCCCACGGCCCGCACTGGCGAGCTCTTCGCTGCGCCGGCGGTGCGGCATTGGAGCGTGGAGGGGAAGGAGGAGGGGGAGGGGGGCCTGACCTGGGACGGGTGGCGGAGGGAGGAGCCGCCGGGTGCACCGCGTCCGAGCGCGACGCAGCGGCGAGAGAGGAGGGAGGCGGCGGCGGGGTAGGGCGCAGCGGCGTCGGGGTAGGGCGCGGAGGCGGCGGGGTAGGGCGCGGCGGCATCGAGCGAGAGAGGAGGGAGGCGGCGGCGGGGTAGGGCGCGGCAGCGTCGAGCGAGAGCGGAGGGTGGCGGCTCGGCGTCGAGCGAGAGAGGAGCGAGCGAGATGTGTTTGTGGCTCGGAGCGGCCCGACAGGAGCTTATCCGCAACCCTTTGCCGTGCGCAGACCTTTGCCGTGCGGCAAAGGACCTTTGCCGTGCGGCGGGTCTTTGCCGTGCGCAGGGAGGTCTTTGCCGTGCGGCAGGCTTCTTTGCCGTGCGCCTGCGCACGGCAACATTTTTTTTATTTTTTATTTTAATTATACATTGTCATTTACATAATTCATTTATATTACATAATTCATATACATTGTCATTTACATAATTCATTTATATTACAACAATGTGTAACTGGATCAAATATGAAAATAAATATACAAGTAACTATACTAAAACCCTAGCTATTGTCCATCTACACTTGATCAAGTTGATCACCTGGATCATCTAGTTCATCTTTGACCTGCACACAACAAAAATAGAAGAAAGAATTGAACCAAGTGGCAATGCCACTTAGCTGTTAGAAATAATCCCTAAACCCTAAACTGAGGAGGCTTCGAGCCCTAAACCCCTCTAAATCCCTAAACCACGACGCCAGAGCTGCAGAACCATGCATCATAAACCCTAACCCTAACCCTAATCCCTAAACCTATACCTAACCATAAATACTTACCCTTTAACCTAAACCCTAGCCCTAGCCCCTAAACCCTAGCCCTAACCCTACACCTAACCCTAACCAGTAGATCAGGCACACCGTCGATCGTGTGATAATGGCTCTAGCTGCGGGTATATGTGCCAAAGGGTCCCAATCTTGGTTCTACATGTGTATATGTACTAAACAAACCTAAAATAATTAAAAGTTACATTGGTGCACCCTCGTGCGGAGAAATCTAGGGGGGTAGACCCGCCGGGGCACACGTTCCGCTGTTTTGGGGGGAGGAGGGGGATAACGACCGCCGGAGCACCGGAACCCCACCAAACCTTGCATGTGGGCCTATGCTATGTGTCAAAGTGTGGTGCAAGGTCTAATGGTGCAAAAGTAGCTCCCCTAAACCCTAAACCCTAAACTGGGGAGGCTTCGAGCCCTAAACCCCTCTAAATCCCTAAACCACGATGCCGGAGCTGCAGAACCATGCATCATAAACCCTAACCCTAACCCTAAACCCTAAACCCTAAACCCTAAACCTATACCTAACCATAAATACTTACCCTTTAACCTAAATCCTAGCCCTAGCCCCTAAACCCTAGCCCTAACCCTACACCTAACCCTAACCAGTAGATCAGGCACACCGTCGATCGTGTGATAATGGCTCTAGCTGCGGGTATATGTGCCAAAGGGTCCCAATCTTGGTTCTCCATGTGTATATGTACTAAACAAACCTAAAAGAATGAAAAGTTACATTGGTTCACCCTCGCGCGGAGAAATCTAGTGGGGTAGACCCGCCGGGGCACACGTTCCGCTGTTTTGGGGGGAGGAGGGGGATAACGACCGCCGGAGCACCGGAACCCCACCAAACCTTGCATGTGGGCCTATGCTATGTGTCAAAGTGTGTTGCAAGGTCTAATGGTGCAAAAGTAGCTCCCCTAAACCCTAAACCCTAAACTGGGGAGGCTTCGAGCCCTAAACCCCTCTAAATCCCTAAACCACGACGCCGGAGCTGCAGAACCATGCATCATAAACCCTAACCCTAACCCTAATCCCTAAACCTATACCTAACCATAAATGCTTACCCTTTAACCTAAACCCTAGCCCTAGCCCCTAAACCCTAGCCCTAACCCTACACCTAACCCTAACCGAGTAGATCGAGCACACCGTCGATCGTGTGATAATGGCTCTAGGCTGCGGGTATATGTGCCAAAGGGTCCCAATCTTGGTTCTACATGTGTATATGTACTAAACAAACCTAAAAGAATGAAAAGTTACATTGGTGCACCCTCGCGCGGAGAAATCTAGGGGGTAGACCCGCCGGGGCACACGTTCCACTTGTTTTGGGGGAGGAGGGGGATAACGACCGCCGGAGCACCGGAACCCCACCAAACCTTGCATGTGGACCTATGATATGTGTCAAAGTGTGGTGCAAGGTCTAATGGTGCAAAAGTAGCTCCCCTAAACCCTAAACCCTAAGCCGGGGAGGCTTCGAGCCCTAAACCCCTCTAAATCCCTAAACCACGACGCGGAGCCGCAGAACCATGCATCATAAACCCTAACCCTAACCCTAAACCCTAAACCTATACCTAACCATAAATACTTACCCTTTAACCTAAACCCTAGCCCTAGCCCCTAAACCCTAGCCCTAACCCTACACCTAACCCTAACCGAGTAGATCGAGCACACCGTCGATCGTGTGATAATGGCTCTAGCTGCGGGTATATGTGCCAAAGGGTCCCAATCTTGGTTCTCCATGTGTATATGTACTAAACAAACCTAAAAGAATGAAAAGTTACATTGGTGCACCCTCGCGCGGAGAAATCTAGGGGGGTAGACCCGCCGGGGCACACGTTCCGCTGTTTTGGGGGGAGGAGGGGGATAACGACCGCCGGAGCACCGGAACACCACCAAATCTTGCATGTGGGCCTATGCTATGTTTCAAAGTGTGGTGCAAGGTGTGATTCACCAAATGGTGCATGGCATGGATCCCCGGTCTGACATCCCTCACCTTCGGGCGATAACACTTAACAGATTCCTGGACGTGTACGGTGAAGTGTCCCACCACGGGTATATCGGGGGCTGGACTGTGCCAAAGGGTGCCACACATGGTTTTCAATATGTCCATGGACTAAACAAACCTAAACCTATGAAAAGGTATATTGGTGGAACCTCGCGTGGAGAAATCTAGGGGGTAGACCATCCGAGGCCCACAGACAGCCGTTTTTAGGGGGGAATGACCCCCGGAGCACGAATGCCACCAAAACTTGCAACTGGACCTAAAACCTAACCCTAACAAACCTAAAAGAATGAAAAAGTACATTGTGCACCCTCGCGCGGAGAAATCTACGGGGGTAGACCCGCCGTCCCGCTGTTTTGGGGGGAAGGAGGGGGACGGCTGCCGGAGCACCGGAACCCTGATATATGTGGGGGGATGAACATGGAGAGTAATTTTGTATTGCACATTGTCTAATAAATATTCATCAAAAAGAAAAACTAATTAACAAAATAAATATAAGTATTAGATGAAATAAAATAGTTAGAAAAACAAATTAAATGGTTGTTGGCGCACGGCAAAGAATGCAACGCATGGCAAAGGAGGCTTTGTCGTGCACTATTATAGGCCGCACGGCAAAGGGAGCACCACGGCAAAGAATGCAACGCACGGCAAAGAATGCAACGCACGGCAAAGGATCTTTGCCGTCCTGGCGTCTTTGCCGTGCGCTTCTGGAGGGCTTTGCCGTGCGCCAACGCGTTGCCGTGAGGCACTTCTAACTTTGCCGTGCGGCGATACTTTGCCGTGCGCCACCATAAAACTTTGCCGTGCTTTATTTCTTTGCCGTGCGTCCCTCTCGCGCCACACGGCAAAGAAATCTTTGCCGTGCAGTGCCTCACGGCAATGAAATGCTGCACGGCAGCGCCTGATTTTCCCGTAGTGCCTGGGGGATTCGTTGTTGCCTTCCTCCGCATCGAGCGTAGTCGATCGGGGCGATCGCGCGGATAAAAGCTAGCCACGTCGACCTCTCCCTTCACCTTATCTCTTCATGCGCAGCTGTCCCGCACACCACGTGCACAGCTCATCTCCTCCCACCTCAATCGCTCCCAATCGAGAGGATAAGACCACAATTTCGTCCCCACACCACGCCGCAGATACTCTCTGCCACCATAGCTTGAGCTCGTCTGTGCTAGGCGCCTCTCCCTGACTCATCGTCCCGCCGCCGGCCTAGAGCTCGTCATGCCGCTGGCCTCGAGCACGTCCGGCGAGACCTCTCTGTCTGCTACCTCCGACGAGAACCGGTGCTTCCAGGCGGCGTCTCTCGCACTACGAAACGGCAAACGCCGCCAACGCCCCTGCGGAGGTGCTCGCCCGGACCTCGTCGCTACTAGCGGCCAGGGCGGTGCTACGAACCAGGCAGCTGCTGGGAGAGGCAGCCGGCGTTTGCTGCGAGCGACGCCCGGTGGTTCTCCGACGGGTGCGCGGCGTTGCTGCGAGCGGCGCCCGGCAGTGCTCCGACGGGCGCGCAGCGTTGCTACCTGCGGCGCGTAGCGGTGCTACGTCCGGCGCGCGTCGTTTCTACGAGGCGCCCGGCGATGCTACCGTCTATCAGTGGTGGTGCTGCCAGCGGCGCCCAACGTTGCTCCTACCGGCGTCGGGCGTTGCTGCGAGCGGCGCTCGGGGGTGCTACAAAGGAATGGCGGCGGTGCTATCATCTATCAGCAGCAGCGCGGCCAGCGATTTTGCAAGATGCTGCAAGCGGTTGTCAGCAATGTGATTGCCGAGGGTCCTAGGTGCTGGCAGAGGGAGCCCGAGATGCTGCAAGTGTTCCGGTGGTCTTCTCAGGCGACGATTGGGGCGAAGCTACCTTGGTGCAGGACAACTGCTACCATGGTGGATGGCCACTGCTACCTCGTTGGACAACCAATGCTGCGGCCGCGCGAGTCGTCTGCTGCAAGGGGGTGTGGAGGCCGACCTCACCGAACCCTCGCCGGAGCTGGACGCCGGTCAGGGGCCAAGCAGGGCCGCCCATGGTGACGGGGTCGTCATCCTCGTGCACGCGTACAGAGAAGACGGGGATGAAGGCTTGCATTTTTTGGGGAGACTGGTGGAGTTTCCGTGTGTGGACTATTCGTGAGTGGTCCCAGGACACGTGTCAGACGTAGGAGGCCCGGGGGACGCTCAGCACCACCCATAATTTTTTCATTAGAGGTGTCCGTCGCATGTGTACAAATAGGGTGTGTTTGGTAGCCCGGGGCTACTCAGATTCTCTTCTCTCAACCAAGATTTTGAGGGGATCCATTGTTTGTTAGACCGGCTCTTCCCATCTCAACACTGCCGAGCGGATACAGAAAAGTGCCCAGAGCCGGGCTGAGGAGCGAAGCCCGAATCGAGCTTCGCTGCTCATCCGGGATGAGCTAATCCCGCAGAGTACTGTAGCATGGCCCGAGTCGCCCCCGCACCCAATCCCGCACGCCATTCCCCCTCCCACGCGGCCCGCCTCCTCCTCATCGCCTCCACCAGCGCTGCTCCCGACTCCGCCACCAGCCACAGCCTCGCGCGCCGTCGCGGCCTGGCTTCGCCTCCACGGCCTCGCGCGCCGTCGCTGCCTCGCATCGCCTCCACGGCCTCGCGCGCCGTCGCATCCACGACCTCGCGCGCCGCCGCGGCCTCGCGCGCCGCCATGGCCTCGTTCGCCGCCGCGGCCAGGCTTCGCTCCACGGCATGGCGCCGCCGCCACGGGCCTCGCGCCGACCTCGCGCGCCGTCGACGGCCTCCCGCGCCAATCATCCACGACCTCGCGCGCCGCCGCGGCCTCGTTCGCCGCCGCAGCCAGGATTCGCTCCACGGCCTCGCGCCGCCGCCACGAGCCTTGCGTCGACCTCGCGCGCCGTCCACGGCCTCCCGCGCCCACGAGCTCCAGCCACGTCCACAACCTCGCGCTGCCGTCCACGAGCTCCAGCCACGGCTGGCATGGCCTGCAGAGGGACCCGATTGCTTTTGTATCTTGTATTTGGGGACCTGATTGCGTTTTATTTTTGTGTGGCCGGGCTCTACTCATACATGAGCACCAAACAGCTTCTCTACTCAGCAACTCTCAACACACCCGACCTACCAAACAAAGGCAAAAATCCCAACTCAGCATAGTTGGGGTCAGCATAGTTGAGGAGAGATGAAGAATCTGAGTAGCCCCGGGCTACCAAACACACCCATAGTTTCTTGACTTTATCTACCGAAGTGTCGCGATCCTTGTTGTCTCAGCCGGACCGATGTGGTGGTGCGTATGCGTACAGGAAAGTTCAAGTCAAATGACTATATTATATCGTAGCTGTAGGTCTCAGTTGTTAACTGTCCTGTTTCTTCTACTATGTGGGTCCACGATACGCGTCATGAGACGTGTACAACTCGTAAGTCGTCGACATGATCAGCAAACAAATATGGATATTTAGTTGTCTTTTCGTTTGCCACATCGCGTTGGCATGTGCATCACCCCACAGAGAGGCACATGTGATAATTCTTTACGTTGGATTGCGATAGTTTCATAGGCTAAAGGTGTTTTCTTCACACAAGGATCAACTAATTATATTATCTATATAAAATAAGGTTTCTTGTTGGTCCGTCTATTTTTACCCCTATTTTTTGTTTAAATTACATCAACTGCCACCGGTAATTGAAATTGGGGTTGGCCAAACAAATCGATCGATCGGTCGCGACCAATGAAAACGTGCTGGTTCCGGAGAAGTGGCCCAACGGATCAATCGCATCATCCGCAGCCAACCAGGCCGGTACCGGCATATACTTCCTATCCTAGCGAATCACAATGAGTTTCTATTGAACTCAGTTTCTCTGAAATCGAATCCTAGATTGCTCCGTTTATAGTTTCTTGTCTCCTTGCCCACGAAAATCTACCCATATATCACCTCTCTCCTCTGGGCGTGATTCGTACAGAAATCCTATGAAATTTCCATCAAATCGATTAGACGAACTCGCCGGAGTTTGCTCGTTACCGAAGTTTGAAATCTTATTTTCTCAGCAACAGGGGTCCCGAATCGACGGATCATGACGCCGGACTCCGCGCCGGGAAGTGTGGGACGGCGCAGAGCTGTGTCGCGACCTCGTGCTATTTGAGTCATATTCGTATCGAGCTGTGCCGTCACCTCCTGCTGCTGAGTCCAATTCGTATATGCGCTCAGGGAATCCACGCCCAGTGACAACCATCAGGACATATCGTTGCTCCCTCCACATGATGCAGTACTAGCACCCCAGCAGTGTGGCCTGCTTCGTGCATGCTTCAGCAGGGATAAAGCACCAGGCGATCCACATCTTGTCCAATAGGCCCACGCCTAGATCCTTTGGCTCCAGTCCAGGGTCCCATACATCACCAAGAAGGCCATGGTAGTTTATCCTTGAATTCAAAAGCACCCTCGATCCGGAGGAGATTTAGACCAACCCTCGAATTCAAAAGTTGTGAAATAATTAGAAGAGATTAGAAGTAGTGGCAGGAATTAACAGTTGTGAACAAGAGGATACCCGTTTTCTCTCTCCATCCAGCTATAGCTGGGCATGTGTCGGGCCGGGCCGGCCCGAGGTAAGCCCGACGCGAGAAAATACGGCCCAGGCCCGGCCCGGCCCGGCCAAATACCCACCAAGCCCGTCGGGCCGCGGGCTAGGCCGTACTGTTAAATGATGTTTTCGGGCTACCCAGGCCCGGCCCGGCCCAGCAGTCGGGCCAACATTTCTCGGCCCAGGCCCGAGTTTTTCGGGCCGGGCCTCGGGCCGGGCTGCCCATGGCCAGGTATGCATCCAGCTCATATAAGCACAATTGAATGCTTCGGTATCTATTTACATTGTTTTTAGTTTAGTTAGTTTTATGCTAGATTGTCAGCAATAAAGTGATGCAAACCACATGTGTTGTAACAACAAAGATATAGAGAGGAATAGAATATTTCCTCCATGCAGTAACATACTTTTAAAGTTAACTAGATACAAACTCAAAGAAATGAATCTGCACACTAAAAATAAACTAGATAATCACAAAAGTGAATGAATCTTCAAAAGACCCTAAACATCTTATAAACCAAACAGAGTGACTACATTAGAATAGAATATATTAGATAAACTGATGCAAACCACATATGTCGGGCAAAAATTGAATTGTTATCACAAATTATGTGCGTACTATATGTTTAGAAATTTAAGAGTGGTAACCACCATTATTACAAGTGTGCAGTATTATAAATATGTGGAGCATGAAGCTCACAATATGAAATTTCTAGGATTGCTTATCTTCGCTATAAATAGGAGAAAACGTGATCACCATCTACTATCATGACAGAGAGGGAAGAAGTGTTAACACATACTAAAACTTCTCCCGGTGCAACGCACGGGCATTTGTACTAGTCTAATAATAAAGAAAATAAGGTTTCTTGTTCGTCCGTTTTTTATTGACCCTGTTTTAGCTAGAAATTGCAATCACTGCCACCGGTTAGTAAAAACGGTTCGTTCTATCGTGGCCCAGCGTTATTCCACGGTCAACACCCCGTCCCCGCTATCGTGTGTTGTCGTGCATGCGACCAGGGCGAAGACATGATCGCCGGAGTACGGACCGACGCCTCACACCACTCCGTCCCTGCTCCACCCCGGCCTCGTCGCTCGACTCCGCTATCCAGTCTGCAAGGAGCGGGATGGGGATAGGGATAGGCGAGGGAAATTCAGATCGCCGCCGGCTCTCCCATCGCCCGCCCGTCTGCTTCAAGTCATCGGCTGCGCGCTCCCGGACACCGCCGCCCTGGCCTGCAAGTTCCCCATCGCCGGCGACCTAGACTCCACCCACGACTGTAGGGAAGCTCCTGCGTGACGCCCCTACTCGATCCGCTGCTGCTGGCGCGACGCCCCTACTAGCAAAGTGGAGATGGGTCTCCCGGCCCCATGGTGAGAGCAAAGCGAAGCAGCCAGACCATGTCGCCCTCGCGCGCGAAGAGAAGACCTGCAGATTTCTCCGCCCGACGGCTGCGAACTCCGCTAGACCGAGAGGGAGATACTTGCCAGGCATCTGTAAAAGCGATTATCTAAGAGCAGGTCTAACAGACCCCCTAAAAGGCCCAACCCCGTAAAATAACCGCCGATATATGGGGTAGAGCTCTACCCGGCCATCTAGCAGACCCCGTAAATCAGGCCCCTGACTCGAAATTTTTCAGTTTCGGCTACGGGGCGGCTTCTCGCCCCTTACTTGTGCGGGGCGGGAGGGGGAATACAGGGCCAACCCGTCACCCTTGGCGGGCTGAAATTTCAGCTAGCAACTGCTTCTGCGCACTGGAGCGGGCGGCGGCCATGGCGGGCGTCCGGAGCGGGAGCGGGCGCGGCCGGCGTGGGGACGGCCGGAGAGGGCGCGGCCAGGGCCGGCGGCGGCCGGGGCAAGAGCGGGCGCAGCCGGTGCGGACGCGGCCGTGGCGGGTGGGGGGCGGCCGGGGCGGGAGCGGGCGCAGCTGCTGCGGGCGCGGCCAGTGATACGCGCACAGCACGCGACCGTTGGGAAACCCCAAGAGGAAGGTGTGATGCGTACAGCGGCAAGTTTTCCCTCAGTAAGAAACCAAGGTTTATCGAACCAGTAGGAGCCAAGAAGCACGTTGAAGGTTGATGGTGGCGAGATGTAGTGCGGCGCAACACCAGGGATTCCGGCGCCAACGTGGAACCTGCACAACACAACCAAAGTACTTTGCCCCAACGAAATAGTGAGGTTGTCAATCTCACCGGCTTGCTGTAACAAAGGATTAGATGTATAGTGTGGATGATGATTGTTTGCGAGAAAACAGTAGAACAAGTATTGCGAGTGGATTGTATTCGATTAAAAGAATGGACCGGGGTCCACAGTTCACTAGAGGTGTCTCTCCCATAAGATAAATAGCATGTTGGGTGAACAAATTACGGTTGGGCAATTGACAAATAGAGAGGGCATGACCATGCACATACATGATATGATGAGTATTGTGAGATTTAATTGGGCATTACGACAAAGTACATAGACCGCTATCCAGACATGCATCTATGCCTAAAAAGTCCACCTTCAGGTTATCATCCGAACCCCTTCCAGTATTAAGTTGCAAACAACGGACAATTGCATTAAGTATGGTGCGTAATGTAATCAATAACTACATCCTCGGACATAGCATCGATGTTTTATCCCTAGTGGCAACAAGCACATCCACAACCTTAGAACTTTCCGTCACCGTCCCGCATTTAATGGAGGCATGAACCCACTATCGAGCATAAATACTCCCTCTTGGAGTTAAGAGTAAAAACTTGGCCGGAGCCTCTACTAATAACGGAGAGCATGCAAGATCATAAACAACACATAGATAATAGATTGATAATCAACATAACATAGTATTCTCTATCCATCGGATCCCAACAAACACAACATATAGCATTACCGATAGATGATCTTGATCATGTTAGGCAGCTCACAAGATCCGACAATGAAGCACAATTAGGAGAAGACGACCATCTAGCTACTGCTATGGACCCATAGTCCAGGGGTGAACTACTCACTCATCACTCCGGAGGCGACCATGGCGGTGAAGAGTCCTCCGGGAGATGATTCCCCTCTCCGGCAGGGTGCCGGAGGCGATCTCCTGAATCCCCCGAGATGGGATTGGCGGCGGCGGCGTCTCTGGAAGGTTTTCCGTATCGTGGCTCTTGGTACTGGGGGTTTCGCGACGAAGACTATATGTAGGCGGAAGGGCATGTCAGGAGGCGTCACGGGGGCCCCACACGCTAGGGCCGCGCGGCCCCCCTGGGCCGCGCCGCCCTAGTGTGGCGGCGCCCCGTGGCCCCACTTCGTCTCCTCTTCGGTCTTCTGGAAGCTTCGTGGCGAAATAGGCCCCTGGGCGTTAATTTCGTCCAATTCCGAGAATATTTCCTTACTAGGATTTCTGAAACCAAAAACAGCAGTAAAACAAGAACCGACTCTTCGGCATCTCGTTAATAGGTTAGTGCCGGAAAATGCATAAATATGACATAAAGTATGCATAAAACATGTAGATATCATCAATAATGTGGCATGGAACATAAGAAATTATCGATACGTCGGAGACGTATCAGCATCCCCAAGCTTAGTTTCGCTCGTCCCGAGCAGGTAAACGATAACAAAGATAATTTCTGGAGTGACATGCCATCATAACCTTGATCATACTATTGTAAGCATATGTAATGAATGCAGCGATCAAAACAATGGTAATGACATGAGTAAACAAATGAATCGTATAGCAAAGACTTTTCATGAATAATACTTAAAGACAAGCATCAATAAGTCTTGCATAAGAGTTAACTCATAAAGCAATAAATTCAAAGTAAGGTATTGAAGCAACACAAAGGAAGATTAAGTTTCAGCGGTTGCTTTCAACTTATAACATGCATATCTCATGGATAGTTGTCAATGCAAAGTAATATAACAAAAGCAATATGCAAGTATGTAGGAATCAATGCACAGTTCACACAAGTGTTTGCTTCTTGAGGTAGAGAGAAATAGGTGAACCGACTCAACATAAAAGTAAAAGAAAGGGCCTTCGCAGAGGGAAGCATTGATTGCTATATTTGTGCTAGAGCTTTGGTTTTGAAAACAAGAAACAATTTTGTCAACGGTAGTAATAAAGCATATATATTATGTAAATTATATCTTACAAGTTGCAAGCCTCATGCATAGTATACTAATAGTGCCCGCACCTTGTCATAATTAGCTCGGATTACCTGGATTATCATTGCAATACATATGTTTTAACCAAGTGTCACAAAGGGGTACCTCTATGCCGCCTGTACAAAGGTCTAAGGAGAAAGCTCGCATTGGATTTCTCGCTATTGATTATTCTCAACTTAGACATCCATACCGGGACAACATAGACAACAGATAATGGACTCCTCTTTAATGCATAAGCATGTAACAACAATTAATTTTCTCATATGAGATTGAGGATATTTGTCCAAAACTGAAACTTCCACCATGAATCATGGCTTTAGTTAGCGGCCCAATGTTCTTCTCTAACATTATGCATGCTCTAACCATTCTAGCGGTAAATCTCCCTTACTTCAGACAAGACGGACATGCATAGCAACTCACATGATATTCAACAAAGAGTAGTTGATGGCGTCCCCAGGAACATGGTTATCGCACAACAAGCAACTTAATAAGAGATAAAGTACATAAGTACATATTCAATACCACAATAGTTTTTAGGCTATTTGTCCCATGAGCTATATATTGCAAAGGTAGAGGATAGAAATTTGAAAGGTAGCACTCAAGCAATTTACTTTGGAATGGCGGAGAAATACCATGTAGTAGGTAGGTATGGTGGACACAAATGGCATAGTGGTTGGCTCAAGGATTTTGGATGCATGAGAAGTATTCCCTCTCGATACAAGGTTTAGGCTAGCAAGGCTATTTGAAACAAACACAAGGATGAAACGGTGCAGCAAAACTCACATAAAAGACATATTGTAAACATTATAAGACTCTACACCGTCTTCCTTGTTGTTTAAACCAATACTAGAAATTATCTAGACCTTAGAGAGACCAATTATGCAAACCAAATTTTAGCAAGCTCTATGTATTTGTTCATTAATAAGTGCAAGGTATATGATGCAAGAGCTTAAACATGAGCACAACAATTGCCAAGTATCAAATTATCCAAGACATTTTAGCAATTACTACATGTATCATTTTCCGTTTCCAACCATATAACAATTTAACGAAGAAGATTCAACCTTCGCCATGAATATTATGAGTAAAGCCTAAGGACATATTTGTCCATATGCAACAGCGGAGCGTGTCTCTCTCTCACACAAAGAATGCTAGGATCCATTTTATTCAAACAAAAACAAAAACAAACCGACGCTCCAAGCAAAGTACATAAGATGTGATGGAATAAAAATATAGTTTCACTAGAGGAACCTGATAATGTTGTCGATGAAGAAGGGGATGCCTTGGGCATCCCCAAGCTTAGACGCTTGAGTCTTCTTGAAATATGCAGGGGTGAACCACCGGGGCATCCCCAAGCTTAGAGCTTTCACTCTCCTTGATCATATTGTATCATCCTCCTCTCTTGATCCTTGAAAACTTCCTCCACACCAAACTCAAAACAACTCATTAGAGGGTTAGTGCACAATCAAAATTTACATGTTCAGAGGTTACATAATCATTCTTAACACTTCCGGACATTGCACAAAGCTACTGAAAGTCAATGGAATAGAAAAATCCATCAAGCATAGCAAAACAGGCAATGCGAAATAAAAGGCAGAATCTGTCAAAACAGAACAGTTCGTAAAGATGAATTTTATTGAGGCACCAGACTTGCTCAAATGAAAATGCTCAAATTTAATGAAAGTTGCGTACATATCTGAGGATCACTCACGTAAATTGGCATAATTTTCTGAGTAACCTACAGAGAATTAGGCCCAGATTCGTGACAGCAAAGAAATCTGTTTCTGCGCAGTAATCCAAATCTAGTATGAACCTTACTATCAACGACTTTACTTGGCACAACAAGGCACAAAACTAAGATAAGGAGAGGTTGCTACAGTAGTAACAACTTCCAAGACTCAAATATAAAATAAAAGTACTGTAGTAAAAACATGGGTTGTCTCCCATAAGCGCTTTTCTTTAACGCCTTTCAGCTAGGCGCAGAAAGTGTATATCAAGTATTATCAAGAGATGATGCATCTGCAGCTGGGTTTGGAGTTTTCTCAACTATGCATTATATCTTATCTATGTAAGTTTTAGAGTCTCCCTTTTCATTACCCTTAGGCTTGCTACTCTCATCAAACAAATCTTCAGGAACAATCCAATCAAAATTCTTTTCTAGTGCCTCGCACATTCCCAAGAGCTTGCAAGGTATTGATGTTTTAATGTCCCCCTCATAATTAACTTTATTAGTGTACTTTTGTCTATCTTTTTCCATCTTTTCGAGGGTACTGGCAAAGTTGGTATAAGAGCCTAGCATATTATATTTAGTGAAGACTTTTCTAGCTTCTCTTGCTATTCCCCCAAATTCTCGCACTAGGACTTTTAGAACAAAATCTCTCTTCTCTCCCCTCTCCATATCAGAAAGTGTAAGGAACATGTGTTGTATCATGGGGTTGAGACTAATAAATCTAGCTTCCATCATGCGTACCAAACAAACAGAGGCATCTTCATAGGTAGGGGTAGCTTTTGCAAGGGGTATATCTTTAAGATCTTCGTGCATACTAACATGGGTGAAAAATTCTTCTATATTATCTCTTCCAATTATAGACCCTTGTCCTACCGGTATATCTTTTACAGTAAAATTAAAAGGAAACATGATGAAATAAGTAAAGCAAATGCAAGTAACTAATTTTTTTTGTGTTTTTTTAATATGGAGAATGCAAACAAGACAGTAAATAAAGTAAAGCTAGCAACTAATTTTTTTGTATTTTGATATAATGCAGCAAACAAAGAAAGTAAATAAAAGTAAAGCAAGACAAAAACAAAGTAAAGAGATTGGATTGTGGAGACTCCCCTTGCAGCGTGTCTTGATCTCCCCGGCAACGGCGCCAGAAAACAGTCTTGATACGCGTACAGCACGCGACCGTTGGGAACCCCAAGAGGAAGGTGTGATGCGTATACCGGCAAATTTTCCCTCAGTAAGAAACCAAGGTTTATCGAACCAGTAGGAGCCAAGAAGCACGTAGAAGGTTGATGGCGCCGAGATGTAGTGCGGCGCAACACCAGGGATTCCGGCGCCAACGTGGAACCTGCACAACACAACCAAAGTACTTTCCCCAACGAAACAGTGAGGTTGTCAATCTCACCGGCTTGCTGTAACAAAGGATTAGATGTATAGTGTGGATGATGATTGTTTGCAGAAAACAGTAGAACAAGTATTGCAGTGGATTGTATTCGATTAAAAGAATGGACCGGGGTCCACAGTTCACTAGAGGTGTCTCTCCCATAAGATAAATAGCATGTTGGGTGAACAAATTACAGTTGGGCAATTGACAAATAGAGAGGGCATGACCATGCACATACATGATATGATGAGTATTGTGAGATTTAATTGGGCATTACGACAAAGTACATAGACCGCTATCCAGCATGCATCTATGCCTAAAAAGTCCACCTTCGAGGTTATCATCCGAACCCCTTCCAGTATTAAGTTGCAAACAACGAGACAATTGCATTAAGTATGGTGCGTAATGTAATCAATAACTACATCCTCGGACATAGCATCGATGTTTTATCCCTAGTGGCAACAGCACATCCACAACCTTAGAACTTTCTCGTCACTCGTCCCGCATTTAATGGAGGCATGAACCCACTATCGAGCATAAATACTCCCTCTTGGAGTTAAGAGTAAAAACTTGGCCAGAGCCTCTACTAATAACGGAGAGCATGCAAGATCATAAACAACACATAGATAATAGATTGATAATCAACATAACATAGTATTCTCTATCCATGGGATCCCAACAAACACAACATATAGCATTACAGATAGATGATCTTGATCATGTTAGGCAGCTCACAAGATCCGACAATGAAGCACAATTAGGAGAAGAAAACCATCTAGCTACTGTTATGGACCCATAGTCCAGGGGTGAACTACTCACTCATCACTCCGGAGGCGACCATGGCGGTGAAGAGTCCTCCGGGAGATGATTCCCCTCTCCGGCAGGGTGCCGGAGGCGATCTCCCGAATCCCCCGAGATGGGATTGGCGGCGGCGGCGTCTCTAGAAGGTTTTCCGTATCGTGGCTCTCGGTACTGGGGGTTTCGCGACGAAGACTATATGTAGGCGGAAGGGCAGGTCAGGAGGCGTCACGGGGGCCCCACACGCTAGGGCCGCGTGGGCCCCCCTGGGCCACGCCGCCCTAGTGTGGCGGCGCCCCGTGGCCCCACTTCATCTCCTCTTCGGTCTTCTGGAAGCTTCGTGGCAAAATAGGCTCCTGGGCGTTGATTTCGTCCAATTCCGAGAATATTTCCTTACTAGGATTTCTGAAACCAAAAACAGCAGAAAACAACAACTGGCTCTTCGGCATCTCGTTAATAGGTTAGTGCCGGAAAATGCATAAATATGACATAAAGTATGCATAAAACATGTAGATATCATCAATAATGTGGCATGGAACATAAGAAATTATCGATACGTCGGAGACGTATCAGCCAGCCGTGGCTCGCGCGTGGCTGGGGCGGGAGCGGGCGCGGCCGGCCGTGGCGGACGGGGGGGGGGGGGGGTGGGGCGGAGCTGGAGCGGGCGGCGGCCGGAGCGGAGCGCGGCCATGGCCGGGGCGGGGGACGGGGGGCGGAGCAGGGCCGGCGGCGGGGTCCCGGGGCAGGGCAGGGGCGGCCGGGGCAGGGGCAGAACAGGGGCGGCCGGGGTAGGGTGGGGCAGGAGGCCAGGAGCTGTGATGCACGAGGAGGAAGAAAGAGAGAAGGAAGAAGAGAAGAAAAAAAATTGGCATATTCTGGGAATATTCTTCTTTACAGTTTAGACATACAGGGTCTGCTAGCTCGTCCGAGTTTTCGGCCGGCGAAAAGTGAATACAAGGGGCCCTGTACTCGCGTTTTAAGAGACGAAAAAATACGGGGCCCATTAGACATGCTCTAACTGTTGGAGATGCGGGCAGCAACCATTCCTGATTGCTAACATCAACGTGATACTACAGATCCAAGCGCTGTTGTAAATGTGTGTTTGCCATTATCACAATTTCTAGCTAATCTTTTTAGAACGTTTCCTCAGAAACTTGTAAAATCGACTGCACTATTTGAGTAATCAAGTCAGATAATCGAGTACGGCATTGCCTTACTGTCGCAGCTGTCTAGGGAAGTAATTGGTGCGACCAACATCATGTTTTTGTGCTTGGCGTTCCCTCACTCCTCCCTGCTAGAATCGTTACTGCATGGTCACATGATGTTCATGGAGTAGGCAGCGGTATTGTTCGTCAGGCAACAGACAAGAAAAGGCCGATTTAAGTGAAGAAAGCTGAAAGTGATTCTCAAGTAATGTCCATCGTTTTTTATAATGATTTTACCCCTTGAAGTTTGTTCAATCAGTGTTCTGTAACAGCAAGTCTGCAACTGTTGATATAAGCTTGCTTTGCACCATACTTTGGAGGTTGCACTTGTTATTGATGTTGAAAGGAAACACGCCCAGTTTCAACTCACTTCCGTTTCAATTCACTGACTGCGAGATGTTTATAATAAAATATAGTACTGGCTTGTTTTACATCCTCCTACATCAGGAGCATACTTCCCAGAACATGGAGAAAAGGTTTTTATTTTTACAAATCTCATGCTCAGTGGAATACATTAATACAAACAACGGTACATTAAATATTAAAAGTAGAGTCTAAAATAGTCGATTAGACAAAGATATAACTATGAACCACTAGATGAACTAAAATAAAATAAATACATTGAAACTAATACTTCATCTGTCCCGGTTTATAGTGCATGCGTGTATCACTATAATCTGCGACAGAGGGATTAGTAGATCAGATTAAAAAGCATTCGATTTATTAATGATTTAATTTTTTATGTACTTTCTATTTGTTATATGAATTTATCTGTGTGGACTATTGTGTTATATAATTTTGGTAGTTACAGAAAATTAATAAAATCTAAATAGGTTAAATATACAGAGTGAGAGTAAGAGATTCTATCGAAATGCCGGTCCAAACCGAAGCGGCAATATTTTAAAAGAGATATGATGAGAGATAAATTTGATTATGTTGGGCTTGCTATAATAGAAAAAAACCGCCGCTTGTGCTATGCTTAAGGAGATAATGCTGGAAGGCAAAACCGAGGCAAGGGTTATGCAGGTCTATCAAATTTGTGATGAGTATTTCAAATGGCTAGGTGCCAAAATATTAATAAAACCAACAACCCGTAGCAATGCACGGGCAAATTTACTAGTAGAAGAACAAAGAATTTAAAAACCTCAAAGATTTATTTTTTGGATTTTACTTCTTCTGTTTTATATTTTTTGTCGCAGATTTGGATGTATCTATTCATAATTATTGACACAGATTTGGAATGGAAGGAGTATTTTGTAATCAGTGAAAATAACTCTTGTATCTCTACCATGTACTATTTTGTAATCTAAGAGCATCTCCAACCGCGTCCCCAAAGCGCCCCCCAAACGGTGCCAGATCAAGTGTCTGGGGACGTGTTTTCTTCGTGTCGCGTTTGGGGAACGTCGCTTTCCAGATACGTCCCTGAAACGCGCCCTCCAAACATTAAAATAGTGCATATGTTTTTTTATATATTATTTCGATAGAGAGAAGAAATTTGTAGGTACGGTGAAAGCTTCGAAAATATGAACTAATTTTCAAAGTAGTGCAACATAAACAAATTTTATATAAAAACTAAAAAAAAACTTATTTTTAAAACTACTTCTTCTTTGATGGCCCTGCCTTGTTGTCCTCACGGTGGCGCTTCCTACTCGTCACCTCTTCCGAAGAGCCGATGTCGTGCGATGCGTCGGAGGAACTTGTGCCCCCCTCTTCGTCCTCCACAGCCTCTTCCTCCTCTTCCTTTTCATGGCCGTCGTCAGCGACGGCCTTCCCCTCCTCTCATGGCCGTCCCCGGCCTCTCAATCCTCCTCTTGTCCGTCATCGGCCTCCCAATCCTCCTCCTGGTTGTTCGTCGGCGGGGTACTAGAGCTGCTAGGCATTGCAACTCTGTCCCACCAATAGCGCCATCCTGACGGCTTCCCCTCGCTGTCGGTGTCCGATGGCAAAGAGAGATTGCTCATGGTAACAGAGGATGGTGAAAGAGGAGAGGAGAGATGAATGGCGCCGACCGGTTGTAGATCGGAAAGCTCATATACGTATGGGTCTTATTGAGTGCGAATAAATGGTGGCGCATATATCGAAGAGAGCTGCGGTTGCTCTTTCGTGGAGTTTGCGCTCCATTCCGGCCGTTCGCGCGTCGATTGTGGTGACCCGGCATACCACTGCATGGTGTAGTATGCAAGTCTGATATAACACCAATGAAACACCGTTCCACTAGTATTATATCGCTCAGAGTGGTACAACAGAAACATATGCGGGTCCAAGGCATGTCTATAGAATTACAACATTGACTCTGTTACATAAGATCATCATAGCCTCCTACTTTACAATGAGGTAAATCTGCACATAAACTCCAGAAGAACGACTCGTAGTCTAATCCTATCACGAACTCTATTTGTAGAGTATTTGACTAGCTATAGAGGCTATAAATAGATTCTAGCTAAGTAGGAGCTAGGTTTAGGAAGAAAGTTCCTTTCTATTGCTATATGCTATTCTAGGTTTTCTCCTTGTTGGATGTGGTATTCGACTCCTCCGACGGGGTCCTGTCTCTTGAAGTAGTTGTTGACTCCTCGGCCTTCGAGTTGCACTTGTAGATCCTCCTTCGATGCCTCCATATCTAAGCGGGGATTTAAGAGTGGGATGAGTACGAGCGTACTCAACAAGTTCATTATAGGAAAGAGGTGTTTAATGCACTAGCTACGGCATTAAACCAGAAAGTCTAATACCAATGCAGGTTTTCATAACCATTTCTTCAAAAGGTTGCTTTTATTCAGAAGAACTATGTCCGTCAGCCTTCACCGGTTTACTAGAACTTCATGGAGCTCCTTTCCGGCCGCGTTCGCAGTTCCATATCCCGGAACGAGGGAGTGACAGGTCACGGTTCTTTACACTCTGCAGAGGTGTGTTGCTTTACCCATAAGAGATCTTAACCTTGGTGCCAACCGAGCCGCGTGCTCGTCCACACATCCTTTGGTGTGAGGCCCGGTATAAGGTCATAGCCAATCATATTCCTCCGCTACCTCGCATACCCACCCTTTTGTAAGACTGTCTTCCCCTATATCCATGGTGAGACCGTTCCGGGCATTTGTTCTCCCCTATACCGATTAAGGTAGACCATTCCGAACAATTTTATATGCCCTCCCCTATCAATCATGGATAGACCGTTCCGGACATCTTACAATCCATCATAGACCGCATTACCGTGGGGACTTTAGGCTTCCCCAGCCCACCGCTTGTCCCTCGGGATACAAGTGTCTACGGCAAGCGCATCCGTTGATGTACAAGAGGTGGAAATACGATTGACTATTCCGTCCCACTCCAGATCTTATGGTTAACACGGATATTACGGCACAAGAATCACTGGCGACATTTGTTGTTTAATCCTAGATGGATATAAACCCTTGCAATGGAACGTCCACCATATCAACACAATCCATGGTTCCATTGCCAACCACAAAGTCATATTCATAGTTATGAAAATAGTGGTTTTGGTTTTTATGCAATAGTGATAACCATAGTACTTTGCAAGTAATTTGATAGAAATACTCAAATGACATGAGCAAGTGATGAACTTGCCTTTCTTGACTGCAAGATTATGCAGGCAAGGTCTTCGATACGCAATGACTCCAAATTCTGAAATAGCATCATCGTCCGGTAAGGACGATGTTTAAAAGATTGGCAAGGATGCAATAATGCATAAGTATGAGATGCAATCGTTCTAAGCGTGACCTAACCCCGATGATTTAGGTTTAGTGAGTTGTAATGATTAGTTCAAAGTGGGTTGCACTTTTAGAGTGATTCACAAACAAGGTTCTTATTAAGGTTTGATTACTTGGTATCATGTACAAGTTATATAATAAAGTGTAGTAATCAATTGAGCACACAAGGAATGATAATTGGCATAATGTTAACATGTAAAGAACAGTTGTCAGTTTTAGTACTATATGACATGGTTAGTGATTACTTGTTATATACTTTAAAAGAATAACTTTTGAAGAACATACTTCTTAAATAATAAGAAGTATATCAATTAGGGTTGAGGTTGTCTTGTATTAGCCATTGGATCTCTAAGTAGAGAATGGTCGGTTCCTAAATAGGATGGTTCATAAGTATCTCACACTAGTAGGGTTTGGTGGAGTATGGTATGTAATGCAAGATATTAGGTATGATGCCATGCGATTGAAATCCACAACAGCTGACGTCACGAACTTAATCTTGACCATTGTCTTTTAATCTGATTTTGCCAAGCTAATCTATACCGTTAGTTGTTTGTTGTTTTAATAATATAATAGATGGTGTGATGTTAAGCATGGATAATTAAGGATGGTTGTTTGGTAATAGGATCTAGGGTTTACACTTGGTTGACCCTACTGATTATTTAGGTCTGATGAGGATGAACACATGGGATACCCATATATTAGTGATAGGTCTTCTACATTTTATGTGGCCAGGACAAGTATTCAGTTGCTACTATGGTGTCACATGTGAGGATCTAGGGTTTTGGTTTTAGAAGTAAATTAGGTTTCAAATGAATTATTGGACCTAGGGTTTCTAATTGGATTAGGGTTTTAGGATTTCACATGAAATGATGAATTCCTGTTTTTCTACCATATGGAACTAGGTTTTTCTAGTTACCCTATAATTCTTGGATTAATAACTTCAATAAGGAAATTGAAGTTATTAATAACTTAGAAATAAAATAATGTTGGATTTGGCATTTTATTATTTTTAATGAATTAATAATTAGGGTAATTACTAATCAGGGTTTTAAATCCTTCTAATAAGGATTTAATATAATAATAAAGAAAAATTAGTTTTAAAGTTTTCTTTATTTATTTACTGGTTTCTATTTAATTTTTAAAGTTTTCCTTATTTATTGAATTTTATTCGAATTTAGAATTAATAAATAAGGCTTAATTAACAAGTATTAAATAATTGAATTTTTATTAAAAATAAAAATTTCATTTTATATTTTTATTTGATAGAGGTTACTTTTATAAGAATTTTGATATCTTATATTTATTTTTCTGAGCTTTTATGAATTTTCTATAATTATTTGAGGTTGCAGTAATTGTTGGATTTAAATTAAAATGAGAAAAAACTAAACCTACTCAGCTAGTTTACCCACGCAGTCACTGACTGGTGGGGCTAGTTCCACGTCAGGTGCCACCGTGGCGATGAGGTGGCAAGAGAAGCTGCCGGCCGGCGGCCAGTTGCCGATGACGGCGGCGTTCCCGGGTTCCCGTGGGGCGTGTGTGTACTTGTTCGAAACAGGACGCCGAGGCGAAGCTAGTGGTGGCGGCGCCACCCGCTAATGGTCGCCGGAGCGGCGGCGGCGGTGATGCCCGGCGGCGGCGCTCGCATGCGTTCGGTGCTACGGCGATGCAGAGGTTTAGGGAGAGGGCTAAGAGGCGCTGGGGATTCAGTGGCTCACCAGGAGCATGAGGAGCTTGGTGGCGAGGCGAGAGGAGGCCGGCATCGCCAGAATTGCGAGCTCCGGCCGACGGAGATGAGGAGGTCGTTGACGGCGCTACGGGAGGCTACGGCCCGATTCCTCTTGCCCGGTGGGCGTGTTGAGCACGGGGATGACGATGGTCACTACGGCGAGGCCTGGGAATGCTCCGAACGGCGGTGATGATCGGAGGCCGGTTCGGTTAGGGTTTCGGGTTTGGAGCGATGAAGCAGAGAGAGGGGAAATTTAGATGCTAGGTTTCCTTTGTAGGCTTTATACGGCCTCTCTCGTTCGTCGATGGTCGCGGAGTCAGCAACGGCAGCCAGGACGTGGCGTTGGCCATCGCGGTGGCGGCCTCCTGTGAAGCGAGCGAAGCGGAGACGAAGACGAAGACGTTGTCTTCGGTCTTATCGTTGCGAAGGGGTAAGTGGGCCGTATGAGCTACGACGTGGAGCTAGGCCTTGGGCTGCTTCTGGGCTTCCCCAGTTGGGCTGCTGCGGCAGGTAAGTTGGGCCAGAGTGCTGGGTTGCCTCGTGGTCTTCGAGGGAAGTAAAACCCAATTTATTGATTCGACACAAGGGGAGACAAAGAACA
>NW_025901352.1:0-19153 GCF_022539505.1 Lolium rigidum
CGCAGCCACCCCAGCGCGCGGGTCATGTGTGGTGGGCTCCGTGGCCCCCCTCCGGCCTCTCTCGGGTGTTCCGGATGCTTCCGGGAAAAATAGGAACTCGGGCGTTGATTTCGTCCAATTCCGAGAATATTTCCTTAGTAGGATTTCGAAACCAAAAACAGCAGAAAACAGAACCGGCCCTTCGGCATCTCGTCAATAGGTTAGTTCCGGAAAACACATAAATATGACATAAAGTGTGCATAAAACATGTAGATATCATCAATAATGTGGCATGGAACATAAGAAATTATCGATACGTCGGAGACGTATCACCCACCCCACCTGCGCCAGAATTCACCGATCTGTCCCCTGGACAGCAAACCCCACCCAACCATAGTTCGCCACGTCCCACCGTTCTCCTCCCCACCGCAAAACCGGTACAGCCACCCCATGATCACCCGAGCCAAAAGAGGTTTTATCATGACCAACAAAAACTTTTCCCTCTCTTCTTCCACCACTATTTCTCCAGTTCCAGCCACATATAAATCTGCTCTTAAAGACCCCAATTGGCACAATGCTATGCTTGATGAATATAATGCCCTAATACGGAATAACACGTGGTTTCTAGTTTCTCGTCCTGCAGGTGTCAATGTGGTGACCGGCAAGTGGATTTTTCGCCACAAGTTCAATCCTGACGTCTCTCTTGCTCGCTACAAGACACGGTGGGTGGTCCGTGGATTTTACTCAGCAGCATGGTGTGTATTACACTGAGACATTCAGCCCTGTGGTGAAGCCAGCTACCATCTGTGTGGTTCTCAGTCTTGCCACCTCTCAGTCATGGCCCATTCATCAGCTGGACGTGAAGAACACATTTCTCCATGGACACTTGCAAGAAACGGTATATTGTGAGCAACCCTCTGCCTTTCTATACTCCTCTTCTCCTACCCATGTTTGCAAACTCCAAAAATCATTATATGGCCTCAAACAAGCACCTCGCACTTGGTTTCATAGATTCACCACATTTATCACCTCTCTCGGATTTGTGGCCTCTAGATGTGATTCCTCCTTGTTTATTCTACATCATGGCTCTTCCACTGCATATTTGCTATTGTATGTTAATGATATCATCCTCACCGCCAACACCACCACCCTTCTTCACTCCACCATCTCATCCCTTAAAAATGAGTTCTCTATGAGTGATTTAGGTGACATCCATCATTTTCTTGGCATCAATGTTCACCGTACTAGTGGTGGCTTGTTTCTTTCCCAACAACAATATGCATTAGAGATTTTAGACCGAGCCAAAATGCTAGAATGCAATCCCATCTCCACACCCATCGACACCAAAAACAAACTCTCCTCCCACCAAGGTTGCAAATTTCCGGATGCCACCCTTTATACGAGTCTAGCCGGTGCCTTACAATATCTCACTCTCACCCGCCCGGATATATCATATGCCGTTCAACAAGTGTGCTTATTCATGCATGATCCCCGGGATGCTCACTATAATTTGATCAAAAGGATCATGCGCTACATCAAAGTAACCTCACACTATGGTCTACAGTTTCACAAGTCGGCCACCCATGAGCTTCTTGCATACTCTGATGCTGATTGGGCCGGTTGCCCTGACACAAGGAAATCAACCTCTGGATCCTGTGTGTTTCTGGGTTCCAACTTGGTGTCTTGGTCCTCGCGACGGCAGCCTACGGTCTCAAGGTCAAGTGCCGAAGCTAAATATAGCTGGGCGGTGGCTAACTGTATTGCTGAATCTTGCTGGCTCAGGCAACTCCTTCAAGAACTGCATCACTCTCCTACAAAGGCAACTGTGGTATATTGTGACAATATCAGTGCCATGTACTTGTCCTCTAACCCTATGCAGCATCAACGGACGAAACATGTTGAGATTGATCTCCATTTTGTCTGTGACCGTGTTGCCTTAGGAGAAACTCGTGTTCTTCATGTGCCAACCAGCTCCCAGTTCGCCGACATCTTCACCAAAGGGCTGCCAACTACTGTCTTCCAAGATTTTCGTTCCAGTTTAAACGTCGCCGAGAGCGTCGTTCCAACTGCGGGGGGCTGTTGAACACTCAATATCTGTCACGTTGTAATACGGTTGTATTGCCTAGCGCTAGTGCTCCCTGTAATCCGGATCTCTAGCACATCGTGCATCCTCTCTATATCTCTCTATTTGTAACAGACTCCACATGCAATGCAAGTCAGTTGAGAATTACAATTCTGCTTTGTATTCGGCCGCTGATGCCTTAATTGGAACTCATGGTGTCGACTACCTGCACACAATCTGTTTGAAGAATGAAGTTATTGCTTCCTAACGCTGGACAATCACCAGTCCTTCATGGAAATCATATGTCTGTGCCATGGGTGCATCAACTACATGAGGCAGAAAACTTTGAGCACCTGCAATACATTGCCCCGTATAGTCCCTCTCAAACACACCTGTAGGCTGTAGCTCCTCTTCCAAAGTCCAAATGAAACGCTGCAGCAACGTCGATCATTAGTCTACCTTCAGGAGATTCTTTTTCCAATATTCTCTCTACCTTGCTCGTGTTTTTCTTTTGCTTGCAATCATATAGTTCCGCACAATACTCTTTGTTTCTTCTAATAACGGATCATTACTTTTTTTTTTCTAACGGAGTGTTATACAAGTGCTAGCTTTTTACGGATATGGCTTTGAGTAGACCAAGTCGAATCAGGGCGAGCCCACTAGAGTTGGTTTTTTTTCTTCTAACGGATCATTCGCAGTATAGGGGAAAAGATGAAGTTGGCCCAGGAAGGGTTAAAAATTTCACAAAAAATTGTAAGACTTTTTGCATTTCATGGTACTAACTGTACTAAAGAAAAGCTATGAATTTTAAACGCTGAAACAAGTAGATACCTGCTAGAGTGGTTATCTTCCACATTTCAAGATAGGGATAATGAGTTCAAATATCAGATCTATCGTTTTTTTTTTGGTTAAATCTCACAATTATGCTAAATAAAAGAAAAAAGTTGCTAAAATATTAGGCCAAACAAGATGGCTACAGTGGACAAACCACTTGATCAGTAACGTTTCTATGAAAATTTGATGATATATACTACATGTCTGAGATTAGTCTAAATATAGATGTATCTAGATACTAAATAGCGTTGAGATAATCCAGATTTAGACAAACCTCAAATATTTATTTATATAGGGAGGAAGTATTTTTTATATCAATTAATTTTAGTTCAAATTTATTTATATTCAAATAAATATGCATCAATTCGTGCGCGAAATAATTTACTATGAAATTTCATTTCGTGTGTCAGCGAAAAATCCAAACGATTTTTTTCCTTGAGCGGTTTGAACTAATCCACTAGACCGCAGAAGACAGCACTCCTTCAAGGTCTCAAAAAAGGGCGTGGAAACGCTTTACTGAAAGAAGAAGTCTAATTTACCCCTCTAAACTTGTCTCAAAGTTTAGCTTACAACCGTAAACTTTACTTTGGTTTAACTTTTAACCCTAAATAAAAATATTCAGAATCACCCCTTGTATTGTCTTAAGCCGGTTTATCTTGTCACGTAATGTATTGTATTCGTAAAATAGTGCCTACATGTATTTTATGTCTTTAACTCTTCATCTTCAACTCTTCACTCGCCAGAATAAAAATACCTCCCCCGCGGCTCTCTGCGCTGCGTGGTGCGTGCTGGTTCAAGGCTGGACACGACAGGTGATATAGAGGGCAGACACCGGATGTTATTGTCCGGTGGAGGCACCTCTCTATGGTCGCCATAGCCTCGTTCCAGAGAGGAAGACGATCATGATGAGGCATGAGGTGATCATGCGATATGGAGAGAGAGAAAGTACATGTACCGTGTATGTTGGGTGTTTTTAAATAATGCGAATTATTTTATAAAATGGGGGACCGATCGGTGGTTAGCAAACCGATCGGCGCACTAACAGCCGATTGCAGATGGTATGGGTTCCACCATCTAGCCAACCCCGCCGATCGGCAGACAGGTGACTGATCGGCCGGCCGGTGGCCGATCGGCACACCAGCTACCGACCACTCAGCAGCAGCATGCGCGCGGTTAGCAGAGCCGTCAGCAGCGTACGCGCGGGCAAGCAGCGCGCGAGCCGCAGCACACACCAAGGATACGCATGCACTTAGATTGGCCGATCGATCGACAGAAAAAAATGTATTATATGATTAGTTTTGAGACATGAAAGGCCAGCATAAGTTTACCCTGTCACGTCTACCTATGTCAGCATACTCATGGCATCTGCAACGAGGCGAGGATGCTCAACGATTATTTACGTCCTCGCGCGGGTCTAAAATGCGTCAGGAACTAGATTCAGCGGTTCGATGCATAGTGATCGGGCTATCAGCAGAGACACAACACGGCACATATTTGTGTTGGGGATGCGTCACGGCCGACGCTGCGGACGCGCCAAGTGATCGCTCGCTTTTTCCACCGGACCCGCCTGGCAGCGAGCCATAGGGCTGCATCGCATCGCTTCCGCGGTCATCGCTTCTGCGCTGCAGCCTTCGTCATCAATGTCGTGGCTGCCTCTTCTGCCCGTGCATTGGCGGGCGGCGGCTGGGCTTCTATGCCGCCATCAATAGTATCGTGTCCCGCGCGCCCGGCCTAAAAGTCGACCGGCATCCCTGCCATCGCCTACACCACCGACACCTCCGCTCACACCCGCACCACCGCGCGGTGCTGCATCACCATGTGAAAGAAGAAGAATGACTTCGAGGCGTCCGGCAGCGGCACCAAGAAGGAGGCGCGACCGAACAGGGTGATGTTGCCCGTCGAGGTGGTGCGGTTCATGCACCAGAAATGGACGTCGTGCGGCGAGATATGGCATAGGCGGCGGTACCTGCCGCCGGTCCTCCGTGCCGATCCCACCTTCGTCGTCGACTCCAATACCAGGCACAACTGGCACCTGGCCGAGGACTATCCGAGGAGGCAGGCGGGCTTCCTCGGCGAGAGGGACTTTTCGTTTGACCGGCCACCGCCGCCTCGTCGTCGAACACGGCAGCCACTGGCGCCTCCATAGGACGACAACGCCGACAAGGACTGCGACGCGCTGGCCTACCACAACGAGGAGGCCAAGGACGACAGCGAGGACTTCGTCGCCTGCATTTTCCACGAATGCCAGGCGGCCATGGCGGAGGGCCGGAAGTTCAACTTCCGGCGACGATGACCGACGACGAGATCGAGAGGCTCGGCGTCCTCGTCTCGGAGGTGGACCGACCTGTTGCAGCCGCCGCTACCACGGTACACCACCGACATCATGCCGCTGTGCCTCACGGAGGAAGAGGCCCTACGACGGGCGCTCCAGAGAACTCGGCCCCGCAATCGCCGCCTCCGACTCCACCTCCACCTCCGGCGTACAATCCATGGACGACTCCACCTCCACCTCCACCACCGGCGTGGGTTGCTCCACCTTCACCTCCACCACCGACGTGGGCTGCTCCACCTCCACCTCCACCACCGGTGTGGGTTGCTCCACCTCCACCTCCACCGCCGGCAGCACCGAAGTATGTTCCGCCAGTTGCCAACTAGCTGTGGCCGGTACCGGATTTCGTCGTGCTCGACGACGACGATGAGGAGTAGGCGCAGGCGTTAGTTTTTATATTTTTATTTTCCTTTCTTCGCTACAAATTATGTTTTTATGTTCAAAAAAGGCAAAACTCAAAAAAAAAGGGTCGTGCCGCTGGGCACCCTGACACGCGGTTGATTTCGACTATTTAAGCCGGCGCAAATGAACGGACGCGAACATTTTAAGCGTGTGAACTACATGGTCCCGCTAGAGATGCCTCGTTGGAGATGCCCTTACGCCATCCCATGCACATGGAAATCTCTTGTCACCTTTAGGTTCTATTTCTCTCCACAACTAAGCAGCCAATAGGGAATCTTTGAGCTGCTTAATGAGAAGTATAGATTTAGCACTACAACACTCCAGGCATTAATGCTCTACATGCATAACAAAGAACCTTGTCAAGCCCGTGAAAGCAGGCAGCATGCAGCTGGTCGGCAGCTAGCTGACCGATCGGCCTGCTGCTAGCTGATCGTTCTACTGCTGGCCAATCGTCCTAGAGCTAGCCAATTTCTGACACAACCCAGAGGACCTGCTCGGCCGACAGCCTAAATGGTTTTTGGTGGGCCGATCGGTCGACTGGAAACCAACCGAGTCACATATCTGAAAATGATTCAGAACGTGTGACATTTCTGAAAATTATAAAATAATTCGTATTATTTAAAAAAATCCGCCGTGTATGTTGTATGTTGATGAGTTGGGAAGAAAAACCGCTAACTGGTAAGAAAAATTGGTTCAAAACTTGTCGAAAGGGTAGAAGATTTAATTTCGAACGATTTATAGAATTCAGGGTTGAAGATTGAACCAAAATAAAGTTGAGGTTGCAGATGAGTTTGAGACGAGTTTAGGTGTAAATTGGACTTTCTCTCTTACTGAAATCTCCCTGCCGCCGCCGCCGCCGCCGCCGCTTGGTCCTCGTACGCCGCCGGAGCTTGCTGCATCCCCCCGGCTCCCTATTCTCGCCGCCGCCAAGTGCCCCTTCTCCGGCTGTACACTGCCGCCGATCAATCCCCACTGCCCGCTCGCCATGCGCCTCCCGTCCGTCCGCTTCCTGCCGTCGAGCGCGGCGCCGGCCGTGGTGGCCGCGAACGCGCGCATCGCCTGGATGGCGCGCGCGGGGAACATGGAGGGCGCCCGCGCAGCCTTCGAGGCCATGCCCCTGCGCACCACCGCCTCCTACAACGCCCTCATCGCCGGCTACTTCCGCAACCACCGCCCGGACGCCGCCCTCGACCTCTTCCGCGGCATGCCCTCCCGCGACCTCGGCTCCTACAACGCGCTCATCTCCGGCTTCTCCCTCCGCCGCCACACCCTGCCCGACGCCGCGGCCGCGCTCGCCTCCATCCCCTTGCCCCCCTCCGTCGTCTCCTTCACCTCCCTCCTGCGCGGGTACGTGCGCCACGGCTTACTCCACGACGCCATCCGCCTCTTCCACCAGATGCCCGAGCGCAACCACATCTCCTACACGGTTATGCTCGGCGGCTTCCTCGACGCCGGCCGCGTTGACGAGGCCCGCAGGCTGTTCGACGAAATGCCTGACAAGGACGTCGTCGCACGGACGGCCATGCTCTCCGGGTACTGCCAGGCTGGCCGGACCGCCGAGGCACGCATTCTGTTCGATGAAATGCCCAAGAGGAATGTTGTGTCGTGGACTGCTATGCTATCTGGATACGCTCAGAACGGGAAGGTCAACCTTGCGCGGAAGCTTTTCGAGGTGATGCCTGATCGCAACGAGGTGTCATGGACTGCGATGCTGTTCGGGTACATACAGGCTGGCCAGGTCGAGGACGCCGAGGATCTGTTCAATGCAATGCCGGAGCGCCGCCCAGTGGCTGCCTGCAATGCGATGATGGTTGGGTTTGGCCAGCGCGGGAAGGTGGATGCTGCCAGGGCAGTGTTTGAGAGGATGCGAGAGAGGGATGATGGCACGTGGAGTGCGATGATTAAAGCGTACGAGCAGAACGAGTTCTTGATGGAGGCGCTTTCTACCTTCCGTGACATGTCCTCGAGAGGTATCCGTCCAAACTACCCTTCGGTCATTAGCACCCTTACCGTGTGTTCGACACTAGCTATTCTCAACTCTGGAAGAGAGTTGCATGCTGCGATGCTGAGATGCTCCTTTGACATGGACGTCTTTGCCGTGTCAGCATTGATCACGATGTACATCAAATGTGGAAATTTGGATAAGGCTAATAGGGTCTTCAGTATGTTTGAGCCCAAAGACGTTGTGATGTGGAACTCGATGATCACTGGTTATGCTCAACACGGATTAGGGGAGGAAGCACTCCGCGTATTCAATGACATGCAACTTGCAGGAATGGCACCTGATTCAATTACTTATATAGGGGTCCTCACTGCTTGTAGCTATACCGGGAAAGTTGAAGAGGGCAGGGAAATTTTTAATTCTCTGTGTACGAATTCTGCCATCCGACCAGGAGCCGAGCATTATTCTTGCATGGTTGATTTGCTTGGTCGAGCTGGACTTGTAGATGAAGCATTGGATTTGATTAAGAACATGCCATCTGAACCGGACGCTATCATCTGGGGGCTCTGATGGGTGCCTGTAGGATGCACAAGAATGCTGAGATTGCCGAACTTGCTGCTAGGAAGCTGTTAGAGCTAGAACCTGAGAATGCTGGACCATATGTTTTGCTCTCTCACATTTATACATCCACTGGGAGGTGGGAAGATGCTTCCAAGTTGCGGAAGTTCATTAGCTCAAGGAATTTAAACAAGTCACCAGGCTGTAGTTGGATAGAGTACGACAAGAGGGTACATCTCTTCACATCTGGTGATGTATTAACACACCCAGAGCATGCTATTATCACTAAGATGTTGGAGAAGCTAGATGGTCTATTGATGGAATCTGGTTACTCAGCTGACGGAAGCTTTGTGCTGCATGATATTGACGAGGAGCAAAAAGTTCATAGCTTGAGATATCATAGTGAGAGGCAGGCTGTAGCATATGGACTTTTAAAAGTCCCAGAAGGAATGCCAATTCGTGTCATGAAGAACCTTAGAGTGTGTGGTGACTGCCATGCTGCAATGAAGCTGATTGCAAAGATAACTTCCCGGGAAATCATACTCAGAGATGCTAATAGGTTCCATCATTTCAAAGATGGATTTTGTTCATGCAGGGACTATTGGTGAGGTGAATGGCTAGGTCAATTCCTTCCTCTACATCATCTCATCCTTGTATCTGGTAAGCCACAGTATCTGGTACAGTTACCCTTGGGCATTGGTTTCAGAAATCCTCGTTTTGATGCTGCTTCTGCTTTCTGTCTCTCATGACAGTTGTTACTTTTGGGTTATCAAATAATAATTCCATTTGGCAATATATGCAGATCCTGTTGAGTTCATCATTGACGGCTTTAGGATAACTAGTTTAATGACATCTTAATTTTCTTATAGGGAACATATTCATAATCTGGGGTTTCATCTGAACATGATTTCATCATCTATTGCAAGCAAACTGCACATGATGGACTTGTTCCCTTGAGGTATGTTTGCAACTCATGATGGTCGAATGATGCGACTGTTGCTCTAAGTGAGATCACATCTTATAGTTCAAAGTTTTGTTTAACTAAAACCTAGGAACTCACCTATTACAGAGATAAGACTGCAAGCACAAATCATTTTCTAGTGAAGGGATTTTTTTTTCAAGAGGAGCATATTATTATCTCGCAAAATCTAAATGTGCACGGTTTCCTCTTACAGTGTGCTCGCTTTCCCTTCCATCAGGTGCTGCATCAAGACGGTTCTTATCCACTCAACTCTGCCTGTAAGCTCTCACCCACATCTCCAGACTCTCTCTCCTGCCATCCTACTTGCAGCTTTGGAGATGAGCTGCCGAGGACGTTAACATGTACCATCACCACCACCTCTTCTCGTAGGATCCGTCCTCCCCAGCCCTGGCGACGGTGCATGCGTCCTCCCAGTCACCCGCTGCCGTGGAATCAGGTGCCCGCCAACCATGGAGGCCATGGGTTTATCCTCCTCTAAGTCCCCACATCGTCGACAGCATGCCGCCGACGCAATCACTGTGAGTTCTGGTAGCTCCAGCCACCTCCAGTGTGGGGATCCCATCGGCACCGAGGCCCTCGATTTCTATGGGAGACGAAGCCGCGTCATGCACGGAGGATGATATCCACGTATGTAATGTCTAACCTTAGCTTTTATATGAACAATTTTCTTCAATGCTTTGCTAACTACTTGGTGGAATATTCTAACAAGGGTAATAGTATTGAACTGCCATATCTCACGTCACCACGGAAGTAACTATGAAGAACACATACACACACCACCAAGGGGAAGATACTGACTTTTCCATGAGACCCTCCTTGGGAACACGGTGGCTACATTGTCTCTTGCCCTCGCAGCTTATTTTCCTCATTCATTTGCTCGCCTTAAATAGCCATACAACATAGGAACTCACACGCTAACAATATGAGCACCACACCGGCCACTAACACCATGGCCTCTTCTTCCTAGAATCTCTCCAGGAACCACACGAATAGGCTAAACTTTTGACCAGCCATGTACCACTCACCTGATTTATCTATGCATGCAGTGAACTACTCCTTGCATGTAGCCATATCCCTATGTGCAATACTGCCATATCTCACGTCACCACGCATGCACATACTTGACATGCAACATACATTGTTAACTAAGATGTACATATCAAGATTCGTTCTAACAACTTTCACTTCGCAGACTGGTGAAGCATTGCGATTCATCTATGGCGATAAATTTGGTAGACACCAAAAATTGGGTGTTGTGTTGGCGCCTTGGTGGTCTGATCACATAATAACTTGTGGAGATTTGAGCGTGGAACAGAACATAACCTTCAGTGTTTGACATATCCTGTGGGCGGTATCACTTATGAGCACCTCAACAGTTTATTTAGCAAGCAAATGATCCAGGTAAATCATCCAGCTTCGCACCAAATAATGTAGTCCTAGTCATTTGTACTACTGTTATTATCTATGAATACAAGAAGTTTCGAAAAGAGACAACTAATTAATTTGGTGCATTTAAATTTTGAAAAGTCTATTGTACAACCGGCTGATGCATCAGCCGGTTCTTGACGCGGCCGCACTTGTCTATTCTGCCTTCACGTTTCTATCTTCTTCCCCATGTTTCTCTCTCCTGAAACGGAAAAGGGATGGTCAACGAGAACGAAAACAAATCGGCCCCATGGCGACCACGCCCCGCTGCCCGCCGGCGTGCCACGCGGCCAGGATTTCCGCCGTCCGCTGCCAGACGCCCCAAGTCCTACACTTCACCTCCACCCTCCGTGGCGGTCTCCCATACGCTCCGTCGGTGGTCGGCATGGAAGTCGTCGATGGCTTCTGTGGACGAGGCTCTGCCGCCAGGATCCAGCCACAAGCTCGTGAGATCGATGACGGCACGACGCTCGCCCCGGCGTTAGCCTCCGCCACGACCACCGGCCGCCGTGACCAGCCGCCCACCATCGACGATTTCCCGACGCGTGGCTGCCGCCGCTGCTCCTCCTCTCCCGCGGTCGCGGATGCTCCTCCACCGCCGCGCGCTGCTGCCGCGGCGAGCTTGCGTCTCCTTCGACGCAAGCTTCTCCCGAGCCGGCCATGGCCGAGCTCGCCCATGTCGCCATGGACGGTGGTCTGAGCTCAGGGAAGATGGGTCTGCTGGGGATTCACTAGATGTTTCTCAGCGGGTTTGTTGTCGGCAGCTCAAATCTGATGATGGCGCTGCCTCCATTGTTGTTGGGAAGATCAAGGTCCGGGGAAGTTTTTCAATGTTACATATGGTCAAATTGATACAATAATCTGTGTATATTATGCTGAGAGATTGCACCAATATTACATACGTGTTCTTTAATGTTGGATAAGGTAGAAGAAAATGTTGTATATAGTGCAGTGAAACGTTGCAAAGCGATGTAACATTTTCAAAAATGTTATACACACAGAAAAAATATTACATTTGGCAACAAAATGTACCATTTATGGGGATTTTTGTACCATAACCGGCTGTAGCTACAGCCGGCTGATCCCTAGCGTTCACCTTTAAAATTAGTTCACATCAAAATTGGATGCTAAAACTGAATTTATCTTGTTGACTGAATCAGCCAGGCATCAGTTTCATGAAATTGCTGAGGGTGTGTGCTAGTTTTCTGTGCAAACCAAAAGGCACCAATCAAGATAGTGAAGCTGGAGTTTTATTGCTGCATTTCAGGATTTCTTCGGTAATAAACTTCAGTTTTCATAAATTCAGTGAAAATAGGAACACTACCAAAGTAATTCAAAAGGAGAGAGATTAGATTACTTTGTACTAGTACAAACAAAGATTTAGGTGGTCCGTGCAAACGATTGAAGACTTGTTGAAAACTTATAACAAAGGGACGAGATTAGGTTACTTTTATTCATATCATCCTGTTAACTTATCAATCCACATGTTCAAGGTGCAACTTGCATGTCTGATCACGCATTAAGGTTTCACCAAATCCCAAACCCCAACATTTTTCTTTTCCATTCTATAGTTGTCAAGTGGAAGGAAGATATGTGGATTCCTTCCCTTTTACTGGCTCTACATTCTTTCTTTTCTTTCGAAAAACAATGCTGGCTGATGCAATGGCCATATGCAGTGTGAGCTCTTATAACCAACATGGCTTATAACGTGGTATGAAAGAAAAAAAAGTTATCTTGTTTTTGTTGCTATCAAAAGGAAAAAATAGTAGTATCAAAAAGCACGGCCTATACATCTTTTGTGCATGTTGACAGGCGTGCACAGAGGTGGTAAAGATTGCAGTCAACATGCTGGAAGACCACTAGCAGCATAGCAAATTTGATTAAGGAAAATAATCAACCTATGAAAATTCAAACCAAAAATACCACAGTGGACATGGGACTAGCGGTCTAGGTGTAGCTCTAAAGCAACATATGTATTTTCATCAAGTAAATGGAAAGTACAGTTCAGTTGTGTCTATTCATCAGTGTGTATTTAGAAGTATACATGAACACTGAAAGAGAATGTGGCCAGGTTGTGGGCGCCAATGTTTGACAAACAACAGTTTTGCTAGTTCTTGGTCGATCGAGAATTAGCTTAGAGATCGGTCACCTCTAGAGTAGTTGGATTTGCATCTTGATTCATATGTCCTGTGAGTTGCAATTGAGTTTTTCCAGTCGCAAGTGGTTTGCAACTGAGTAAAACATCTAGATATAATATACGTTATAAGTCATGCTGGGCATGAGTTGCAGTATGTTGCAACTGACCGAGAATTAAGCTACACTGCATAAATGCCGTGCCGCCAACTTAATGGCATGCAATTCATTTAAGAAAAATGACTTTTTTTTATTATCAAATATTTCATATAACTATGCAAAATTCTAGATATCTTAAAGTCTACCAATTCTGCTTTGAAAATATTAACTTTAGTTGGAAACAAAAATGGTTTTGCATGTTATTTCAATGATTGTCAAAGTTTATCCAGAATAAGATTCGAAGGTAGTACTTTATCATGAATTGAATTATCATTTATTAGCTATAAAGATCCATTTGTTAGCATTTATTTACGTGCAAAATACTCCTCATGTATTATATCCTGATATTTATCATATACTGGTAGTCATAAATCACTGCACTAATTGTAGATCTCAAAACTCAAACCTATGGCCTAGATGTTGTCCTCGTTTGCCTCGATGTCCATCAAATCCATGTCATAAAAACCTGCCATTTTTTAGCATGACCGTGATCTTTATTAGTACAACTGAAACATTGTAATCCAGAAACCTCTACATATAGATACCCTGAATTCAGTTTATGCAAACAGACGGTATCCTGCTCCATATTTGCAAGAGTTAAACAGGTGCAAATGAATCTGCTTCAGAGGAGAATAGTTCTCTTGCTGCCGTTGCTTGTACTGACCATTTCTTATAGCGATGCAGTAGCTCTGAGGCTACACGCCACCCATGCCGATGCCGGCCGAGGTCTCACCAATCGGGAGCTGCTGTACCGCATGGCTGCATGCAGCAAGGCCCGTTCCATGCGCCTGCTTTCTGGCCATGCTGCGCGCGTGGATCCCGGACCTTACGCCGACAGCGTCCCCGACACGGAGTACCTGGTGCACTTGTCCATCGGCACGCCGCCGCAGCTGGTGCATCTCAGCCTGGACACAGGGAGTGATCTCGTTTGGACGCAGTGCCAGCCGTGCCAGGTCTGCTTCGACCAAGCGCTCCCCTACTTCAACCCGTTCAACTCCTCCACGTTCTCTGTACTCCCTTGCCACCAGCCCATGTGCCAGCAGAACCTGGATTGGTCTTCCTGCGGCAAGCAGTACTGGGGCAACCAAACCTGCGTCTACGTCTATGACTACGCCGACAACTCCATAACGGCCGGCCACCTCGACACCGACACCTTCACCTTTGCGGCCGCTGATGGCGTCGGCAGCGCATCTGTGCCCGGTCTGGCCTTTGGTTGTGGCCTCTTTAACAACGGAAATTTCCAGTCAAACGGGACAGGCATCGCCGGCTTTGGCCGTGGTGCCCTGTCCCTGCCGTCGCAGCTCAAAGTGGGCAACTTCTCCCACTGTTTCACACCCATGACATGATCGGAAACCAGCGTAGTACTGCTCAGTGTTCCGACCAATCTATACGGCAACGCCGGCGACGTTGTCCAGTCCACTCCTCTCATCCAAAACACCGCGTCTCCGAATGCGTACTATCTCTCCCTCAAGGGCATAACTGTCGGCTCGACGAGGCTACAGGTCCCGGAGTCAGTGTTCGCCTTGAAGCAGGACGGCATGGTCGGCACCATCATCGACTCCGGCACAGGCATGACGTCACTGCCTCAAGACGTGTACAATCTCCTGCATGACGCCTTTGTCGCTCAGGCGAGGCTCCCCGTGTACAACTCGACAACAGCGGCGCCCCAGCTCTGCTTCTTGGTGCCACCGCAAGGCAAGCCAGATGTGCCGAAGCTGGTGCTGCACTTGGAGGGCGCGACGCTGGACCTGCCGCGGGAGAACTACATGTTTGAGTTCGAGGAGGCTGGTTGCAACATCACCTGCCTTGCTGTTAGTGCCTGGGGCGATCTGACCACAATAGGCAACTACCAGCAGCAGAACATGCACGTCCTCTACGATCTGGCAAATAGTTTGTTGTCTTTTGTACCGGCACAATGCGACAGGCTTTAGGCTTTGCACAATCCTGCCGGAGCGCCCGTCTACCAGAGTATGCGCGAGCTATGTCATTGGAGAGGAATTTTAAGATGCACCCATTCAGTGAGAACCATTAACTGAATTAGATCCAGAAGGCACCTGGGCCTGACAATATTCCAATTGAGTTTTTGCAGCATTATTGGCATTTAGTCAAGTCTGATATTATGCGTATCTTCCAGAAGTTTCTTGATGAATCCTTAGATATTAAGCGCTTGAACTATGGGGTTATTACCTTGCTTCCTAAAATCTCTGGGCCTGATAAAATCTCACAATACAGACCTATTTGCTTACTGCCTTGTATTTATAAATGGATAACTAAAACCTTGACAATCAGATTAGAACCTTATGCCTCGAAATTGTTTAGCATCCAGCAAAACTCTTTTATCAAAAAAAAAAAATCTTGGATGGTGTGCTGTCTTTGCATGAATTTCTGAATTATATACTCATGTTAAGAAACAATGTGGAGTGGCGATTAAGTTGGATTTCGAGAAGGCTTACGAGAAAGTCGATTGGAATTGCATTTTGGATTTCCTCAAACTAAGGGGGTTTAATGAGAAGATTTGCTTTTGGATCAAACAAGCTTTCTTTGATGGCACACAGTAAGTGTGAAACTTAATAATGAATGGGCCTGGGGGGGGGGGGGGGCTACTTTCGGAGTGCCAAAGGGGTCAGGCAAGGTGACCCCCCCCCCCGGCTCTTACTTGGTTTAACGTCATTGTGGAATCTTTGACTAAAATGGTGCTTAAAGAGCAACAAAATTGTCTCCTTGTTGGCTTGGCACCTGATTTGATACCTAATGGTGTTGATGTGCTGCAATATGCAGATGGCCCGGTGCTTTGTATCAGTCATGAACCTGATAAAGCAGTGAATCTGAAACTCCTGTTATATATGTTTGAGCTTATGTCCGGCCTCAAAATAAATTGAGGAGTTGCTCCAGTGCTTTTTGACTCTTTTTTTGCATGCTTTCCAAAGCATTCTGATGGCTGTCATTAAGGGAGCTAATCCCACCAGTTTGCCTAATGAAAGGGTACTGACGTCACTTCACTTTTCAAATTCATCTGGCCCGAACCGTCGAGCTTGGCCTGCGCTTGCTCCAGGCCCATATCGTCCACCTCCCTTACGAATTCTGATTGGGATTCTCTAGATTCAAAATTGATTAAAAAGCTGGATGTCTGGATAGTGGATTGGCGAAGCTACCTCATCTGGTGGGAAGAAAGTGCTTATAGAGGCTAGCCTGTGAACAGTGCTATACTATCCTATGTCTATGTTTCTCTTTAACAAGAATTTTCTGGAAAAAATTGATAAACATAGAAACTTTTTTTTTGGCAAAAGAAGAAAGGAAAAAAGAGCTATCATACTGTCAAGTGGACCAAAATCTGTAGATCAAATAAAAAAGTTGGCCTTGGAATTAAGGGTTTGACGAAACAAAACATTAGTTTACTGGTTGAGTGGTGGTGGAAATTGGAAACCCAAGATGGGTTATAGCAGAGAATTGTTAAAGCTCGATACCTTTGCAACAAATCTGTTGCTAATGTGGTTGCCAGGTTTTCTGATTCACCATGTTGGAAGTCTCTGTTACAGGTGAAAGAAACTTACCTTGCTGGTAGAAAAGTCATTCTGAACAGTGGTGATGTTATTCGTTTTTGGAAGAAACCCCTGGAAAAATGATATTCCCTTGTGTGATCAGTACCCTGAGCTATTTGACATTTGCCAACAGCAGAACTGTACGACTAAGTGCTTTGTTGTCCACTACGATGAAATTTTGCACAGTTTTGACCTCATTTCTCTGTCTGTGGAGACTGTGGATCCTGATACCATAGTGTGGAGTTTGAACAAAAATGGCCAGTTCTCTATGAAATCTTTCTATGATTTCCTTGAGAAGAGCTTATCTGGTGCTGATAATAGACTAATTTGGAAAGCTAAACTCACCCCTAAAAATTCAAATCTTTATGTGGCAATGTTTTAGGGATGCAATTCTGACTAGATCAAACGCTAGGAAACGAAGTTGGCCTGGCAACCCGGTCTGTTCCTTTTGTGATCAAATTGAAACTTTGGAACACCTGTTTTTCACTTGTCCAGTGGCTAGAATTGCTTGGCGTGTGATGGGTTCTTTGCTGGGTACTTCGAGGTGTCCTAGAAATTTGTGGCAAGCGATAACGTGGTTTTATGCCTTTTTACCTGGAGGAAAAAAATTATAAGGTTGGTTTGGCGTCTGTGTGTTGGTCCATTTGGACAATATAAGAAATAAGATCACCTTTGAGGAACATGTACTGAGGTCCCCTGTGGAGGCGGTTTTCATTATCTGTTCTTTCCTTCTTTATTGTGAAGGTTCACATGTAGGGGATGGCAAATGCAATCTAGCTGATGGAGCGAGGAAGATGATGAAAACGGCTGCTGAAGTGACGAGGGGATTGAGCTGGTGGTTTCCTGGAAGGAGTTGTTCCCTAGTACTTGACATAATTCCAGTAAACTATGCTTTTGTCCCTGGTGTTTGGTTTTGTAATATTTCGAGTTTGTTTGAACTTTCCCAGACCTGTAGTTGTCTCCATGAGTTGTTCAAAGTGGTAGCAGGTTTTTGCCCGGGTGTTCGAGATAAAAAAACTCAGCAGGTTTCCTGCTACTGCTCCAACTCACTATCTTATTTTTCTTTCTACCTTTAATTGTTGTTTGTAAAAAGATCCCGTTGTTTCCCTAGAGCAATTAATGAAAGAGGGGTTATAGCTCGGTTGGCAAAATAATTAGATCCAAGGGTTAGCATTACTGTTACCATACTTCCTACGTTTTAAAATAAGTGTCACAACTTAATTTAGATGTAGACCGTATCTAGGCAAAGGTGCAGTAATTATTTTGAAACGAAGAAAGTAGCACACAAAGCTGTATCAATTATTTTGAAACGAAGGGAGTAGCACAGTAGCAGGTGAGAGGATGCTAATGTCTCCGTGTTTCCTCAAAATAACTGTACAAACTCTCTTCTTCGTATACTGCAATGCCAAAACTCCTATCCCGTTGCCGGTCCGGCCGGAAAAAGAAGAGACACCACATGGACCAACTCGCTTGTCTCCATTCTCGATGTCGGGTGCAACACAGTATCAGCTCGAGTCAGTAATACTCCCTCCATTTCCATTTAATTGATGCAGAGTGTTCGCGATAGAGTATGTAGGCACGTGTATTTCGAAACAGCTTTTCATCCGGAAATTCGTTTTGGGTCTCGGGTGCAGATGCTCCCGATTCCTGGACCAATCACATTCGCCATGTGTCTGGCTTGCCGGTGTATTTCGGTCATGTATTCATAAACTATCATCCATTTGGAACAGTGCAAGGACCCAGGCACCCAGCGCACCAGAGCCTTATTAATGCTTTGTGGAGCGTCTTGGCCGAGAAGGTTCATGACGGTGCTAAATTTCCTGGACCGTGGTCTGATTGACGCGGACCGTGCACTTATTTGACTCTCCTACATTTGTCTATTTCTTCCCCTCACTCCTCTCACAAAATTCTAAAATCGAGAGGAGCTTCAAACCATAGCAATTCCTTTTTGACGGAAACTTGTAGGTGCTTCACCGTTTCGTTAAATTTGAAAAGCAATACACGGCTGAAGCCAGGGGAAAGACAAATGAATTCAAACACTGAGCAAGTCAAAGTTCCAGTACTGCATTAGACATAGCGGCTCTACATTCAGAAAAAAGCTATCTCTTCCCCACACAATATAGGCAGCGATCGCAAGTTTCCTTAGTAGTTCAGAACTTTGCCTCCCAGGCACTAAGCATGGCCTTCTATTCTTCATCCGCCCATCCCAACGAAGATTCGGTGCTCCTCCTGCTTATCGCATGCCCTTTCTGTGCTGACCAACTGACCATGTTATTACCTTCGGACCAAGCATGGCGAGAAGGCTGGTCACAGGTTCTACAAGTGTGGGGGCTTGCCGACGGCATAGCGTAAGTTATTCCAAATTAAATCCAAATCTGCGTAGATCTTCTATTCAGTTCTTGTGGTTTTAATCTCATCCAGCTACCCATCTCTCCCGCGCAGACTAGCGATTGCGGTTTCTTTGAGTTGCAGAAGACATTCGGCGACTTGCTGCTAAAGTCCAGGTCGCCATTGAGGTTCTGGTCGCCGGACTCGTTGCTCACCACGCACCGCATCCTGCCCATGTCGTTGCTGCTCCAGCGACAGCGAATGTGCCTCCTGACTGCCGGCCGTTAGTTCCACCGTTCCTTGAACGGCCACTCGGAGTTAAATGACGTACGCGTTGGCCCAACCGTACCTCTGAATCCATGTATACTACAATTTCTGCTCGACCGCAGAACGAGCCCCGGTCGACAATCACGGATCCTGATGGCGTAATCGATGGTCTAGATAGGGGAGTATCCGGACCCGAGAGCCAAAACGCCACCCT
>NW_025901353.1:0-40947 GCF_022539505.1 Lolium rigidum
GGCTTGCCGGATCTAGGCCATGCCGTTGATATACCCATAAAGTATACCCACAACAAGTTCATTGAGTCTTTTCCATACATTATTAAGCACAAGAAGGAAAAAGATAATATTGTTGCTGATGCTCTATCTAGGAAGAATATGCTATTAACTCAACTTGATGTTAAAATTTCTGGATTAGAAGTACTATGTTATTGTAGGCTACTGATCATGATTTTGCTGAACCATATCGCTTGTGTGCTATTGGTAAAGCATGAGCAAAATATCACATACATGATTGGTTCTTGTTTAGAGCTAACAAACTATGTGTTCCAGAATCGTCTGTGCGTTTGCTCTTATTGCAGGAATCACATGCTGGAGGTTTGATGGGTCACTTTGGGCGTGAGAAGACGCTACTCATGCTAGCTGACCACTTTTATTGGCCAAAGATGAGGCGGGATGTGGACAGGTATGTGAAGTGGTGCATTACTTGCAACAAGTCCAAGTCCAAGCTAAAGCCTCACAGTTTGTATACTCCTTTACCGGCACCTACTACACCTTGGGAGGATATTAGTATGGATTTTGTGTTGGGTTTGCCGCGTACTAAGAGAGGCCATGATTCTATATTTGTGGTAGTGGACAGATTTTCTAAGATGTCACACTTTATTGCTCGCCACAAAAGCGACGATGCGTCGCATATTGCTAACCTGTTTTTCAGGGAGGTTGTACGACTACATGGAGTCCCGAAGACTATTGTTTCTGATCGTGACGTGAAGTTTATGAGCTACTTCTGGAAGACGCTGTGGAGAAAGCTGGGGACAAAGCTACTTTTCAGTACTACTTGTCATCCCCAAACTGATGGACAAGCTGAAGTGGTGAATAGAACATTGTCACAACTATTGAGATCCATGATCAAGAAGAACCTGAAGGAGTGGGAAGATTGTTTGCCGCATGTGGAGTTTGCTTACAACATGGCGGTACATTCTACCACAGAGCTGTGTCCTTTTGAGGTGGTGTATGGTTTCAAACCCATTACTCCACTTGACTTGTTGCCTTTGCCCATACATGAGAGAGTTAATATGGAGGCATCCAAGAGGGCAGATTTTGTGCGAAAGATCCATGTGAAGACTAAAGAGTTGATAGAGAAGAAAGGCAAGAGCAATGCTGCAAGGATGAACAAGAAGCGCAAGGAGATGTTGTTCAAGCCTGGTGATATGGTCTGGGTACATTTTCGCAAGGATAGGTTCCCGAAGCTATGGAAGTCCAAGTTGCTTCCTCGTGGTGCTGGTCCTTACAAAGTGCTTGCCAAGATCAATGATAATGCATACTCGATAGATCTTCCACTTGATGAGTTTGATGTCAGTAATTCTTTCAATGTTGCTGATTTGACACCTGATGAAGGAGAAGACCTTGGAGCGTCGAGGTCGACGCCTTTTGAAGGGGGGGGGGAGATGATGAGGACATCCCTACCTCACTACCTCCTCCGTCATTACCAACTGAAGATGAACCTGCTGTGAAGCTCAAGTCCAATGAAGTTCGGATTGGACCTATTACAAGGGCTCGTGCGAAGCTACTTAAACACCAGGTGAACTTGTTCCTAAACGATACTTTGATTGATCAGAACTTTGTACTACCTAAGTCCCATTACTTATGTATCATCATGTATGAAGAGGAGACAAGCATCGCACGAGGAGGAGAAGAGCAACTGGACGTGAAGATGGACGTGGAGCTGGACAAGGAGCTGGACATGAAGAAATCTCATGGACGCGCGAGGGAGGAGCGGGAGGCATGCGCGAGAGGAGAAGACGAAGTCCAGGCCGGCCCAGCACCCGGTTAGACCGGCCGCCACGCCGACGCGCCTGGTCCCTGGCCCGGTCCGACCGGGCGGCAGGCCGGATCCACCCTGATGCCAACCGGGCGCCACGCTGATGCCAACCGGGGATGTTACTGCGCCACAATTTCCGAGCCCGATTGGAACCCGGTCCCTGGCCCGGTTTGAACCGGCCAGCCCGGTCCCAGGCCTGGTTGACCGGCCTCCAGACCGGCCGTGTCCGAGTCTGTCTCGACCAGATCTATTCTGGGTCGGTTATTCTTGTATCTTTTCGACCAGAAGTCGTCCCGGACGCCTATATAAGTGCCCAGGACGCCCCCTAGCTGCTTTAGACCACGTTTAAGATAAACCATAGTTCTTAGTTGTTTGCTTTAGCAAAACTATTGAAACCCTACACCATATTGCTTGATATTGTGTAGATCTGAAAGTCTTGTGTGATCTGCTGTTCCATTGGGAATTAGAAGGTTGCAACTTACCGCTTCGTGGTCGGCGGCTACGTGCGCAAGTGTGTGGAGTTGCGAATATCTTGCAGGGTTGAGAGCTGTTGCATTGGCGACAGGGACCAATCGAGAGATCTCGTTGCATCATACAAGTTATCATCCACTTCATCGTCGTGTTCCTCCGCTGCTATCACCCCGTGATCATCATCACCACCGTTGCTTACTGAGAAGATCGGGCCACCCCTTATCAATATGCTTCAGCTTCTTGTGTGACCTTGGCTCTTGTGCATTGGCTATGACACCCATGTTATAATAGTAGATGGTCATCTGGTCCAACGCACTAGAACCACACCAAGCTCATTAATGAACCTCTTCATCCATATTAATTGCTTCTAATGAAGCTAAAGCAGCTATGTATTCAGATTCAGTTGAAGATTTCGCCACCATGCTTTGCTTGGCACTCATCTAGCTCACTGTTGCACCATTCAAAATAAACATGTACCCAGATTGAGACTTAGAGTCATCTGGATCAGTGTTCTAACTAGCATCGATGTAACTGTTTACCGCGAGCTCTTGGTCACCTCCATAACAAAGAAACATATCCTTAGTCCTTTTCAAGTACTTCAGGATACTCTTGACCGATGTCCAATGTACAATCCAAGATCATTTTGATATCTGCTGGTCAAACTAACAGCATGTGCGATATCCGATCTCGTACACAGCATGGCAAACATGATAGAGCCTATGGCCGATGCATAAGCAATTTTGTTCATCCTTTCTCTTTCTTCTGGCATAGCCGGACTTTGATTTTTACTCAATATCTTACGTGACAACATGGGCAAGAACCCTTTCTTGCTTTCATCCATTCTAAACTTCTTTAGAACTTTGTCTAGGTATGTACTTTTTTGAAAGCCCTATTAAGCGTCTAGATCTATCTCTATAAATTTTGATGCCTAAAATGTATATTGCTTCGCCAAGGTCCTTCATTGAAAAACTCTTATTCAAGCCTGAACCCGGCCCGACATGCAAGCCCGACCTGACCCGGCCCGGGATTTTCGGGCCGGGCCGGGCTGTCCATGCCCAACTGTATTTAGGTGGACAATTTCTTCTTAGCTTTTGCCTCTGTGCGTTTTTATTTAAATTCCACGATACCGAAACGCCTCGTATTTCAGTTTGGATGGTCGTACATTCTAGTTTTCTTTTTTTTTTCTCCATCTCGTCGTTCATCATAGTGGTGGTCTGGTGGAACATCCGATTTTTTCTAGTGGCAGTGCCCAACCCAGCTTATGGTTGACGCGCCTCTCTGGGCGCCAAAAGCCCCGCGAAAATCCGCACAAAACCCAAACGGAATCACCCAAAACACATATTCCCGCGCGCATCTCGAGACCAAAATTTCCGCTCGCCGCCTGAACCCACCGCGGGACCACCAGAGCGCGCATCCCCACACGGATCCACCACCTCATCACGTCCAAATCCGTCCGTCCCACGAATCCAACGGCCCCGCCCCACGCCAACTCACCGATCCGGACCCCAACCCGCTGCACCAATCACGCCCCTCCTCGCCCTCCTATATATTCCCACCTCCCCAGCCCACAATCCCACAACTCAAACCCAACACAACCTCCCGGCGCCCCCAACCTCCGGCAACCAACTCCATCTCGCCGCTCCCTGCACCCTCCCGAACCAGCGATGGCGCCCAAGGCCGAGAAGAAGCCGGCGGCGGAGAAGAAGCCGGTGGAGGCGGAGAAGTCCAAGCCCAAGGCGGAGAAGCGCGTGCCCGGCGCCAAGGGCGAGGGCGGCGCCGACAAGAAGAAGAAGAAGGCCAAGAAGTCCGTCGAGACCTACAAGATCTACATCTTCAAGGTGCTCAAGCAGGTGCACCCGGACATCGGCATCTCCTCCAAGGCCATGTCCATCATGAACTCCTTCATCAACGACATTTTCGAGAAGCTGGCCGGCGAGTCCGCCAAGCTGGCCCGCTACAACAAGAAGCCCACCATCACCTCCCGGGAGATCCAGACCGCCGTCCGCCTTGTACTCCCCGGCGAGCTCGCCAAGCACGCCGTGTCCGAGGGCACCAAGGCCGTCACCAAGTTCACCTCGTCTTAGGTTTTACTTGCCGTCAGAGTCTTGTTGGTTTGGGTTGTTTGTTTCCTCTGTCAAAATCATACCATAGTTGGGTTAGATCTCCCTATGGAACAGTGTAAAATGAGTCCGGTTTGCTGAATCAATGAATCGACCTGTGGAAGTTTCAGATGTGCTCTGCTTCAGTTTTGAATATGTTTACAGTTTCGAGTAATTTACCTGAACCGGTTGCTTGAACAGCTTCTCTATTCTGCGAGTTCTGAAGAGATGTGCAGTTCCATCTCTACATTTAGAATTATTTCAACGTGATGATGATTAGTTGCAGAGGGTGCGTTATGTTGATGTAAAGTGTTTAGTTGTCCAGCTTTGGCAACTTGATTCTGAATTTTGTTTTCAGGGACAGAATTGACTAGTTAGTGAGAATTCAATAGGGCATCACTATTATACTGAATTCTGTACAAAATCTAATCCGGTGCTGAATGTCTAGGCGTTCTCAAGTATTGAAATATTTTGAACTAGGTATGTTTACTTAGAAATCAGAGGGTCTTTTTTTTTCCTCACTGAAATGTGTCCTAGATGCCAATATGTGCAGCATATTTGATCTGTGTATCCCCATCAGTAAGTTAGTGCTACTCAGCAATGTGTCTGGTGAGTCCTGTTTGCTGAACCAATGAATTGTCTGTGCAAGTTTCAACTGTGTTCTGCTTCAGTTTTGAATAAGTTTATCGTTCGAGTAATTGACCTCAGCCAGCTCCTCCAACACCTGTTCTTGTTCTGTAAGTTCTGATGAGATGCACAGTTCTATCTCTTCATTTAGATACTAGCTTTATCTTAATTCTATGATTAGTTGCCAACTGAGCTTGGGAGATTACAGAGGATGCACTATGCTAATGGAAAGTGTTTATTTCTCCAGGTTTGGTAACTTGATACAATGATACTGAATTTTGTTTTCTGAGGCAACATTTGATCGCAAGCTTTTAACAACATTGTTTATTTCTAAGGATTCAAAACCAGCCGTTTCCTACTGGTTCTGTACAAAATCGAATCAAGTACTGAATGTGTAGGCGTTCTCAGTTAGTGAAATATTTGAGCTATGTATACTTTTACTTTGAAATTAGAAACTCTAGATGAATACATAGGATAAATTCTTTGCAGTATCGAAGCCATATATGCATGCTAGTTTGATCTGTGTATCTCCATCTCCAGTAGGTTAATGTGCTTCTCAGCAATAAGTATGGCAATCTATTCTTGTCCACATTGACATATCGCAGTTTGCTCACCAAATTCTAACTATAGTCCAACAGTTCTTTAATTGTCAAGAATATATTATAAAACAAGGAGAAATGAAACCAACCAGCACCATGGAAGCTTTGATGCATGTCTTCCAATAATGCAACACCATCCTCTGCTAGGAAGATGACATAACCTGGCCATCGTTGTTCTGATCTCCAGGTTCTCTGCAGTTAATTTGACATGAGGCTCAACTCCTGATACACTGCAAGTGCAGCATTTAATTTGATGAAACAGATGAACACGACTGACTGAGTGACTATTCTCAGTTTGTCTTAGATTGCCTCCTGTCGAGTCCTTTAGTTTGGTCTGGCTTGTTCCTCTGTCAAACTATATCATAGGGATTTAGATCTCCCTGTGGAACAGTGAACTGAGTCGGATTATTTGAATCATTGAATCATCTTGTGGAAGTTTCAGATGGGTTCTGCTTCAGTTCTGAATATGTTTTTTTTTTTGAGAAATTGACCTCAACCATCTGCTCGACCAACTTTTCTTGTTCTGAAAGTTCTGAAGAGATGCAAAGTTCTATCTCTACATTTAAAATTATTTTAATGAGATGATCAGTTGCCAACTGAAATCGGGAGTTACAAAGGATGCGTTATGCTAATGGGAAGTGTTTATTTCTCCAGATTTGGCAACTTGAAACTGAATTTTGTTTTCAGGGGCAACATTTGATTGCGAGTTTTAACACTGTTGACTTGTTCTGAGAATTCATAAGGCAGCCTTATCGTACTGATTCTGTACAGAATATAAAACATAGCTGAATGTCTAGCGTTGTCAGTTAGTGAAAATGTTCTGAATTACGTATGTCTAATTTAAAATCAGACAGTGTCTTTTTTTTATGCACTGGAAACAATCCTAGAATGAAGACATGACATAAAAGTAGGAAAAAACTCTTTGTACTATCAAAGCAATATGAAAGATATTTGATCCGTGCATCTCTTCAAGCTTAATGTGTTACTCTGCAAAAGATTTCCTTATCCACATTGGCTCATTACAGTTTGCTCACAAAATTTCTAATCCTACAGTCCAACAGTTACTTAAGAATGTTAGGAATGTAAAGAGAGCAGAAATAAACGGAATCAACAACACTAAAGCTTTCAGTTGCAATTCGTCGAAGAGGGCAACATTATCCTCTGCTAGGAACATAACCCAATCTGGCCATCTTTGTTCTGATCTTCAGGTTCTGTGAAGTTTATTTGATACAAGGCCCAACTGCCGGTACACTACAAGCGCATCCTCCATATCATTTAATTTGATGGAACATACGAAGACGACTGATTAATTGACCACTCCCAGTTGGTTTTTCTGTCTTCTAAGCACTGCATCAGTAACCAAAGACAGAAAATGGTTACCGGCGAGTGCTGTTCTCCCAGGTCAAGTGTTTTGGACAAGGCAATGTTCATCTTCATCGTTATTCAGGCAATCATCAAAAAAAATGTAAATTTCATCACTCTGAGGATGTCTAGAGTCTCCGTTGAAGAAGACATGGGCCCTGTCCTGGACCTCAATCCAGCTGCAGCCAGTGATCCTCTTTAGCCCCATCTCCTTACGTCCAAATCACATACACACTCTGCCAGCTTCCAGCTGAAGAACAAACATTAGAAAGAAGGATGTATGAAGAAGTGTCCTTCGAATCAAGTACGTGAATACACACTGTGACGCTCTCAGTCAGGTCTTGTTCCAGTGAATCTGGCACCCTCCTATCATGGACTTCTAGAACCCGATGCCTGGTTCAAATGGAAGGTCCTCAAAAAACCTCTTGGTGTTGTCGAATCTTTTAGCCCGAGAGAGGAGATCAACAACAGAGGTGTAATGCTGCAGCTGGATTCACGCACATGGATGCTTTCTGAACTTTTGCTGTTGTTCCGTTATCAGTTAATGATAGTGGAGCTCGGTCTCTTTTTCGGGAGCCGTGTGAAAAAAGAATAGATGAACAAGACTAAGTGCCTTCTAAGCACTGCATCAGTAATCAAAGATAGGAAAATGTTCCATCAGCTGTTCTTTGGACAGTTTTCCAGTCATACAAGGCAATGTTCGTCATCTTCATTGGTATTCAGGCAAAGTTCAAGCATCATGTAAATTTCATCACTCCGAGGATGTCTATGGTCTCCATTAAAGAAGACATGGGCCTTGTCCTGGAGCTCAATCCAGCTGCAGCCAGTGATCCTCTTCAGCCCCATCTCCTTAATCTGCCTCCTGACCATTGACACACTCTGCCAGCTTCCAGCTGCAGAATAAACATTAGAAAGAAGGATGTATGAAGAAGTGTCCTTTGGATCAAGTGCTTGAATACGCTCCGCGACGCTCTCGGCCAGGTCCTTGTTCCAATGAATCTGGCACCCTCCTATCATTGCCTTCCAGAACCCGACGCCTGGCTCAAAAGGAAGGTCCTCAAGAAACCTCTTGGCGTCATCAAATCGTTTAGCCCGAGAGAGTAGATCAACAACACAAGCATAATGGTCAGCTTTCAATATGTCCGGTTGCTCCACCTGTGCAGTCTTGAACAACGAGTAACCCTCGTCAACCAGACCAGCATGGTTGCAAGCAAACAGCAAACCGAGCAACGTTACATTATCTGCCTTCATGCCCATAGCTCTCATCTTTTCGTAGGCACCCAAAGCTTCCTCCCCCCTCCCATTCCGCGCATACCCGCAGATCAAAGCGTTCCAGGAGACCACGTTCTTTTGCTCCATCTTTCTGAAGACCAGCACACTATCCTCCAAGCTAGCGCACCTGGCATAGAAGCTGACGAGTGAATTGCCGATGTAAAGGTCAAGCGTGCCAAAGTGCTTGATAGCCGATGCATGGACGCTTCTACCGATGCCAAGTGCACCAGCATTGGCAACAGAAGTGAGCACGCAGGGAAACGTGCTCCCGGTCGGCCTGACGCCTTGCCGACACATTTCCAGGAACAGCCTGACTGCCTCCTCGTTGAGACCTGCCTGGCTGCACCCGCCGATCATCGCGTTCCAGGAAACCGCATTCCTCTCCGGCATGCACCGGAACAACCCGAGAGCGTCCTCGAACATCCCGTTCTTCAGGAACCCGTTGATGAGACCGGTGTAGGAGACGACGTTGGGCTCATGGGTGTCCCCGAGCGCGCCCTGGGCTTCCCCCATGGCGCCCATCTTGGCGTAGTGGTCGACGAGAGCGCTGCCCACGAAGACGTTGGAGCAGAGGCCGAACTTGGCGACGCAGGCGTGGAGCTGCGCGCCGACGCGCAGGTCACGCAGCGCGGTGGCCGAGCGGAGGATGGTGCCGAAGGTGAAGTTGTTAGGCGGGACGCCATCCGCGAGCACCTGCGAGAAGAGGGCCACGGCGTCGCGGTGCCGCCCGCGGCGGCCGAGCGCGCCGATGGCGGCCGTGGCCGCGACGACGTCCCGGTACGGCATTCGGTCGAGCACTTTATGGGCGGTTTGCAGGGCGGCGCTGCTGCACATGACCACCCGCTGGATGCGCCCGATCTGAGGAGTTTGGCATGCGGTTTCTGGCCTGATTATAGCGGGCAGCAAAGATTTGAGGAGTTCGGCCTGCAATTTTTGGGCTTCTTGTAGCGCGCAGCAAAGATTTGGGCAGCTTCGTGGTGTTTAGGTTTGTTGTCTGGAGATTTGGACGGGCATGCTGATGAGATGAGAATACGGAGCTTCTTGGCCAGTTTCATCTAGTGAGAGGAAAAGGTTCAGTCCGGAGCCTGAAATTTGAGTATGGACCCCTCACCTCGACCAAAGAATTCCTAGTATATAATAATTTTGAATATAGATTTCTCAGTAGAGTAACGATCTATTTAAACGATAAATATATTGTTACTCTCATGATGTTTGTCCGTTAATTCTGAATTTCGGAGTAGCAATTTTTCAGCTTTACGTCAGGGGATAAACACATTGCACTAAACAAAGCACAACAGTACCAAGCAATCAACCGAGGAATTTTTATGTAGGCCGTGAATGGCAAGCGACCGAGGCTCGTACTTGTCAGGCGATTCATTGAAAATTTCATTGTACATCAGCAATAGGAAAACCAATACTACATCACTGGCATTTCTTGCCCCATAGCATACTTGTGTGGATAACACAGCAGCCCCAATCGATCATACATCAGCAACTAAGTTGAATTATTCTATTGACAATTTATACCCTGACATAAATCTTCCAGCATGACAAGCCTCGTGACTGGTACAGACAAAATGCGTATTCTCATTCACGAGAAATAAAACGCAGTAGAGACACTGCTCTCATAAGCCTTCTGATTTCGGGCTCGAGGTAATTTTAGGTCCTGCCCATTGTTGGCTAGCACGAGACTTAGCCCATGGATCAAGTGGAGCTCGCTGAGGTGGTGGTGGCGTTGCAGGTTTTGCCTCTCGGAGTTCGTTCTCTCTGTCCACAAACCTGGAGACGAAACATCTCAGAACAATATCGGCAAAAGCAGGATGAAAAGCCCTGTTGATCAACAAGAAATCTAGAAAAAAAATCTGAAGACAGCCAGACACATTTTCTGGAAATTTCAGGGAGCAAATTTCCGCTCCAGTTCTTCGACACCAAACAAAGTCAAGCAGAAAGTACAACTGAGTAACTCACACTAACTATGATCACCGTGGAAAAGCTACATAGTATTTTTTTCCAGGTTAGGAAATATGAAAAAAAAACTTACTCAATGTATGCCATCGGTGCAGCATCTCCAATTCGTATCCTAGTTCGCAACAATCTCGTGTATCCACCAGCTCGATGTCTACATGAAGAAAGAAATCAATAGGTACAGCTTGAATATTGTCCTATGTTTACAAATGTATGTAATTCACTAATTCTATTTCTACAAACATGCCATCTACAGTTTCAAGGACGCCTACAAAATATCTCTGCCTAAATACCCCCTCAACCAATTAGAAACTCGATTTTCCATGACAAAACTAATACCATGATCATGCAGGAGTATTCACAAAGTTCAATGGTAAAACAAAGGGGATAGAAAAACACGATGTGGGATCGCAAGTTTATACAGTACTATTTTTAACCGATCCATGGCTAGCTAATAAGACATACTTGTAGCGGTAGGCCAGCTCTGTAAATAGCTTATGGAGAACATCATCTCCCCGGACAAAAGCAGAAGCACGTCTTGCCGCATCCAGTGTGCCCTACATAGTTTGTCAATTTGAGATGAGGTTCTTAGCCTAGAGGTAAGAGTTGACTAAATCAATGTAAAATCTGATCAGCAAACAAGATGACGCGAGTTTCAGCATTTGTAGCCTCAAGATAAGAGTTAACCAAGTAAATGCAAGATCTTGGTGAGATAACATAGGCTTGAGGTCACTATGGAAGGAGATAAGTTTGCAGAAACGTATATATATCAACATCAGCAGTTTATGTAGCATCAACGCAAAAATGATAAAGAGGAATCACACTGTATAGAAGATATCTTTGACCATACAAAAAAATAGAAGGCACTAGGCAGTAGATGCTATGCTGAAAAACAAATTGTTCTGATATTATAATTTAAAAAAATTAGAAAAACATTCTCAGTGGTGAGTTCTCTGGTGAAAGACTTTTCAACATTTCATTCCGCTTGAAAAGAGCATGTAAACCTCACCACGAATTCGAAGTACAATCACGACAAGAATGATGGAACGGAGGGAGTATAATTCTAATCGAGCCTTGACTGTAAGCAGTAACTGCAACGGAGCCAATTAAGCATCTATTTCTGCTTGACTAATTCAAAACTCTGTGGATTTCACCATGTCATTGTTACAGAGACGAAGCTACTAAGCATCATGTGTTCTCAAGTGAGAAACCGTTGGGCAACTAGGGGAATGGGTGTGTTGTCTGATACTACTACGTATATGATACAGAAACCAGAAGAGCATTATTAGTGGACTTTTCAACATTTCATTCTGCTGAACACAACCCTAAGTTATAAAGTCTAATTCAAAGTGAAACCTAAGCTACGCATAAGTTGTAATTGCAAACAGATTGAACGCTAATACAGTGGAGCTAACGTGCACATGGCTAAGTCATTGTTACAGACAGACAGCTGCACAGATTAATGGATGCTACAAAGCATGACATGTTTTCAGGTGAAAAAACGTTGCCCATTGGAGAAATGGTGTTGGGCTTACATCTTTGCCGAGCTGCACCATCTGATCCGCCTTGCGTCGCACCTCCTTCGCCTGAAAAAACAACCACCACAAGGGGATTCAACTGTTACGAGTGACGACTACTCTGCAGACACACCAATTCCGGTCCGACGAGCACCCACGACGAAAGGATCGACAGATGTACCTTCGCTACGGTGGTCTCGATGCGCTCGTGCTTCACCAGCTGCGACACCATCGTCCTGCACAAGGAGACGAATCCGGTAAGTGGGCAGCACACCGGCGCGACATATATCCATAACCAGCGGAGAGCGCAGAGATCCATACCTGAGCATAGACACACGGTGCGCGGCGTGGCGCCCGAGCTTGCGGAACTTGCCCATGGCGTCGGCGGCGGCTGTGGCGGCGCGGCCGGCGCGCGGCGGTGAGGGTTGAGGGGTTTGCGAGTGGGGCTAGGCTCGGTGGACCTGGGCGCCTGTTAGGTTTGTGCTTCTGTGCAGCACGACTTTTTGGCCCGTTGGGCCCAATATTGTGTCCGCAGGCAGAAATGGGCCTCAATAGGGCCGTAACTGGCAAAAAGTGTCTTTGACACATGGGAACTATTGTGGAGGTTTAAAGGCGGCAAGTTTTCAGACGCACTCTTTTCCTTACCAGGGTACCAAAAGGGACTGGCAAGGTTTTAATGAGGCGGGCTTGCTGACCTAATATATGGTGGAAAAGTTTCAAATTTTTTTTTTATAATATTAAATATATAGATAGATATGTACAGTATGGGTGTATGCAAAAAAGTCCCGTTAAAAAATGTATTGTATTTTGAGAAATATAGTATATTTTTGTCAGAAAATTGTTTATTTCGTATTTCTCAAAATTTAAAGTATTTTTTACCGGGATTTTTTTGCGTAGACTCCTTCTGTACATATCTATCTACATATACGCCATAATTTTAAGAGAAATGGAAGTGTGAAGTTTTGAAACTTTTAAAAATCTAAAAGTGGAGGGAGCACTGGTGCCCATGCACACCAAATCCTTGTCCCGTAACTGGTGATTACTTGCAACAGAGTTCGGAACCAATACCATGACGTATGATCGGCAAATCCTATATGCTGCCCGTTGCAGCGCCGTAGGTCCACGCCGCGTATCCTCTGGTGGCCTCCGCGTCCTACATAGGCCGGCCCACCGTCACCAACATAGATGAAGAAGAACTCGACGGTGAAGAAGAAGACTCACCGTCTAGTTTTAAATAACGGGCTATAGGATATAGCCGCGACCCGTGAAAAAGGCTATAGCCAGGCTATAGCGGGCTATAGCCACCTTTTAGCACGCGGATGCCTTTAGCCGCACCTTGCTCGAAAGGCTATAGCCGGGCTATAGCGAGGCTATAGCCGGCTATTTAAAACTATGCTCACCGACGATGGAAACGACGTAGCCGGCCGCGACGTCGCCGGCGGAGGTGAGGAATAAATCTTAGGGTTAGGGGTCTCGCCGTCCTGAATTAGGGTTAGGGTGAGGGTGGAGGTCTCGCTCACCTGACTTAGGGGCTAGGGTGAGGGTGCGTTTTTCGCTAGCGTCGGGGGGGGTGTTAGCCGGCGGGGGGTGGCGTAGCAATGTCGGTCGCGGTGGTGGAAGTTGGCGGTTGGGCCAGCGGTTGGTGGGTGGATCGACGACCAACTCAAGAACTTATGTGCGTGACGACTAGAAGAAGAAGAAAGAAGAAGGGGCAACACACACATGGGTCGGCTCAGCATCATTCCTCCTTTAGGCGGCGCGGCGTGCGACCCCGCAAAGTGCGGCATATAGGAGGACCCGTCTGACCGGGGAGCGCCTGACGTGGGACGGATTGCACTCCGCTCGCGCACTTCGCCCGGGTGGGCCAGCTCATAAAGTTGTTCGCTAAGTCAATATTCATCTCTACATGAGCGCTTGGTCTTTTCTGGTTTAAATAACTAAGCAAAATTTGAATCTAAACAAATTTCTAACCTAATTTTTTTCAAATCCATATTTAAAAACAAGTTTTGGAAATTAAACAAATTTTGAATCTAGACAATTTTTTAATTTGAACAATTTTTATAATCTGAACAAATTTAAAGTAAAAAGCACGAAAAATAGCCTCGGAGGACCAGGAGACCCATAAAAGAAAACCCAGAAGAGCCCTGAAAGGTTTAGGACATTCCTGAAACTGCTAAAAGACCAAAACAGTAGGCTCTGGTTGCTCACCTACCACGCTAAGGGTTTCTTTGATTCATAGAATAGGGAAAACATAGGAATAGAAAAAACATAAAATTAGGATGTCATGCATACTTAAATCCTATGGGAAGATGAAGTTTGTTTGATTGTAGTAAAGGGATTTTTCAATGAGTTATGATCTAATGTTTTTTCTCTATAGGATTTGCACTACAAGATTTTTATAGAATATATTTCTATAACTCAAACAACTTGTGTAGAAATTTTTTCTATACAATTTCTGTGAATCAAAGGGGCCCTAAATAGGTGGGCCCATGTCGCTACCTCACGCAGGCGGAACGGATTCATGCATCCAAATAGGATCCGCCGTCCGATCGAGGCAGGATAATCAGGAACGCTGCTCCGTTCGTGTCCATCGACCTGCTTTCGTGCCCAACAGGACAACACAGGTGATATCCGCATCTCAACCTCGGCTAGCGATTGATGGAAACATTGATGGCGAACAATTCTGCACGTCCTCCCGGCGGGATCCTGGACGATGCATCCGTTCCGGTCAGTTGCCGCAGCAACGCCCGCCTGATCTGCCGTTGCAAGCCGCCACGCTCCGACGAAGAAACCCCACCGGAAGCCCAGCCCGCGCGCCTCGATCCGTCTTCCGGCGACGGCCAACGATTGCAAACCTGCAGCAGACCATGGAGAGCAGAAGCACCAAGAGACCCGTTCGGAGACCTTCCGGAGGAACTGCTGCCCACGATCCTGTCAAAACTGGACGACGTGAAACAGGCGGCGCGGACCAGCCTTCTGTCGAGAAGGTGGAGGCACGCCTGGAAGCACTCTCCCAAGCTGACCCTCGACATTGTCGCTATGTGCGGCGACGGCCGTGCGTTCGTCTACAGGGAACTCTACGTGCAGAGGTTCATCGACGCCGTCGACGAGATACTGCACCAGCGCCGCGGTGGCGCGGTCGAGGAGCTGGAGCTGAGGTTTGACGAGTCCCACCTTCCACAGGTTTCCAGCCATCTGAATGTCTGGATACGTTTCGCGGTCTCGTCGAGGGCGACAAGTGTGAGGCTTCTCGTGTGGGAAACCTTGCCTGGTCATGGTCGCTATGGGCTTCCCCTGCAATTGCTCGACGCCGGAGAAGGCGTATCCATCCTGCGGCATATCCACCTTTCCTCTGTATCGCTCAAAGTGCCTCCCAGGACACAGTCTATTGGTTTTCCAAACCTGAAGAGTCTTGGCCTGCGCTCAGCGTTCGTGTCTAGTAGCGATTTGCAACATATGCTGTCAAATTGCTCTAATCTAGAGCGGCTGGATCTGCATAAGGTTCACCTGGGCGATGAACTCCGATTGGATCGGCCTTTGCCTAGGCTGCTACACCTATGTTTGGTTGATTGCAGGGTAACCAAAATACAACTCATTGCCAATCAGCTCACAACTTTTATATTCAGGGACCATTTTTTGCCTACCATCACCAGTCTCGGTGAAACTCCCGGACTCCGCAATGTTAAGATTCATTGTTTCAGGTTAACATCGCAACAGGCTGCCAGCTCATTGCCAATGCGTTCCACATGGTACAACGACTGTCCCTTGTACATTACCGACCGTTCCGTCGCCACTTGAGAACACCTCAAGGTTTCCCTGTCTGAGGTATTTACAACTGCTATTCTGCATTTACCCGGAACATCCCGACGCTGCACTCTCTGTCGCGTATTTTCTAGAGTCGGCTCCGTTGCTGGAGGAATTGGAGATAAAATTCGTATCAGCTTTCAAGTATGGTGGTGAAGGACCTCCAAGGAGGTTAGCGCAGGGTCGGTCCGAATACTACAAGTGTCTAAAGAGCATGAGAGCTCGTGAATTCACAGGTCAAAGGGACCAACTAGAGCTTATGGTACACATCGTGGAAAATGCCCCTGCTCTCGAGATTTTGACTATAGATGCAACACGGCAACATGTTCCGGCTGATATGGATATCCGTCATAGAGCCATGACATCCATCAGTGAGAAACTTTCAGCAAAGACAAAGTTCATTGTTGTATGAGATTTCTTTGATGTGTGGTTATTAGCGGGGGAGACATATTGACACTACAACACACACACTATTCAGTTTGGTGATCGAGCTCAACACTAGTACTAGCAGTGTTCACTTGTCGTATAAATCCCAAGGTCCAAGGTGCTATTTTCCCCTTCTGGTTGGCGAATCAATGTGCTATTGTTCTAGAATAGTGCGGCTGTTGGCTGGCTGAGGCATATGTTACTGCTACGATCCTAGCAAACAGTTCAACATTCCAGTAATGATTATCTAGTTTTTGACTATCGGAGTATACATATTAACACACATTATTCAGTTTGGTGCTCGAGCTCAACTGTCATACTCCCTCCGTTTTTATTTACCTCACGTTCTAGGTTTAATCAAAGTTGAATTAGTAAAGTTTGATAAAAAATTATAGAAAAAACTACCAACATTCACAATGTGAAATGTATGTAATATGAAAATACGCTTTATAACAATTCTATTACTCCTTATGATCTAATTCCGAGCGGTAGTAAATACCAGGACTTAACAATATTTGATTGATCGCAATTCGGAGTAGCATAGATTTTATATTATAGATGTTATTATTTTCTTCTAAATATTCGGTCAAACTTTATAAATTTTGACTTCCACTGAAGGTAGAGCGCGAGATAGATAAAAACGGAGGGAGCAGTGTTCACTTCTCGTGTAAATCCGAAGGTCCAAGGTACGTGCTATTTTTTCCTTAAATTGGCGTTTCAATATGCTATTGTTCTAGAATAGTGCGGCTGGTGGCTAGATGAGGCATACATGTTACTGCTATTAGCCTAGCAAACAGTTATACCGGATAAGTATTGAAAAAGAAGAACTCCGTCGATTTCCTTCCTTAGTCTCCCTAGATCAGCTCTATGCAGTAACCATTTGAATATGAGTATTGCTATAATTCATGGTCGATCATAGGGCACTAGTGGAAAATGGGGCATCCATCTAAGCCATTGGTACCGGTCCCCTTACGAACCGGTACCAATGAGGTCATCTGCACCGGTTTGGGGGCTCAGGCGGGCGCGGAGCTCTGGCACCGGTTCGTGAGGGGCTTTCGTACCGGTTCGTGTTAGGAACCGGTACGAAAGGTCTTCGGCCAAAATTCGGACGCGTGGTGGGGCCTGGGCTGGACCTTTGGTACCGGTTCGTAACACGAACCGGTACCAAAGGGTGCCCCCTATATCACCAGTCACCAGCCCGTCCCTGGCTGCTGCTTCATCTCATTTTTCTGTTCTTCCTCTCACACAAAATTTCTTTGCACCTCTCACACTCCAACAAATCTCTATTTTTTCTCCACCATTTTAACAAGATTAAGGGCATACATCTATCCAAGGGTTAGCAATATCATCCTTTCTTCCGGCGTTCCTAATTTCGCACATTTCTTTGGTAGTTTTAACTCGTACTATTTTTCTAGTGCTAGCAAGGTGTTCGATGAAATGCCTAAGTTAGGGATTTTACTTTTTTTATAATCAATTTGAGCTGAAATTATGGTATATTTTGTAGGTTTTAATTAGTATCATCCCCGTCCTCACCGCCGTCGATCGCCAGCGTCGTCCCCTAGCCGGCACCGTACAACCCCGGTGAGCCTCTTCTTTTTTATAAAAAAAACTTAGTTTTATGTGATGAACTTGAATATTAATTAAGTTGGTCACTCATATATCCACGATGTTGTGTAATTAATGATTTTTGATATACATATAAAATGCAGATGAGTCGACAATGGATGTACGGTGACCGGTGCCATCCCGACTTCATTAATGGCATGCATTATTTTCTCAACGTGGCTGAGGCAAACATGCAGTTAAATGGTTTCATCTATTGTCCATGTAGTTTCTGTAAGAATATGATGGATTACTCTACCTCAAAGACCATTCACGTCTACCTGCTGGAGAACGATTTCATGCCCAGCTATAATTGTTGGACCAAGCACGGAGAAAGAGGGATTATATTGGAAGACAACGAAGAAGAAGAGGATAGTGACAACTATCCTATGTTCACTGAAGACGGTGATAGTAGAATGGGGGAAGACGAAGCTGAAGAAGAGCCCATTTTCGATGAGCCGATTTTTGATGACCCCGATGAAGATTTTGGTCGGGCCATTCTTGATGCGAAGATAAGCTGCGGAAGTGAAAAGGAGAGGTTGAAGTTGGAGAAAATGTTAGAGGATCACAAGATACTTGTTGTACCCAAATTGCGAAGATGGCCAGAAAAAGCTGGGTACCACGCTGGAATTGCTGCAATGGAAGGCAGAGAATGGTACTTCTGACAAGGAATTTGAAAAGTTGCTGAAAATAATAAAGAAGATGCTTCCAGGGGAGAACGTCTTGTTTTCTTATGCTCAAAAGGTAATTCAAATTCTTATCGTTTTTTTTGTGAATTTCCGATATCAACCGATTGATAACTCTTTTGTGCATTTTCTTTTGTCGGGTAGCGTATGGGAAACTTTCATCAAGGAAGATCAGTCCTTTCAATGGGCACCGAAGCTGATATGGCGTGCGAACAAAGTAAGTAGTAGTTACCTAGGTCCACACACCTTTATCATACTTAATTATTGTTTGACTGAATTATATTCTTGTACGGAAATGCGCGAAACAACCAAAGGGGAGTGATCTATGTGGATATTACGTTTGCGAGTACATCCACAGAATTGTCAGCGAGAGAGCGAATAATGAAAGAAATAAAGAGGTACGAAAATAATATTCACAAATTTATTTTGTTACCATAAGTTGTGCTGAGTTTCGGTAATAATTGTTTGATTTGTGATTTGATATATACATATATATACACACACACATAGCTCATGTATTCATTTGTATCTTATTCTTTTACAGTTGAGAAGAAAGCAGGAGAAGATCTCAATCGAGGAGCGCTTCAAAGAAATTGGCGAGATTTTTCCTTCGGGAAGTCATACCACCATCCGGAGAGTACCACTATGCATAAAGATCTTCTCCCGCTTCTCGATTGCTTTGTGTGTATATATAGTTTAACTCGGAGTGTACCACTATGGTACATGTAATAGATAGTATGCCTCGGAGAGTACCACTACGCATGAAGATCGATCTTCATGCATGTACTACTTTATTCTGGTGCATCGACTTGATATGCATCGAAGAGTACTACTTATGCAATTACATGTGTGTTATATTATATGCACCAACTTGATATGCATCACCTTGATTTTCATGTACTACGTAAACCCAAACGCGTTTCTGGTGCATCGATGTGATATGAAACGCTCCGATACCCCTAAACCCCTGCAAAAACCCTAAACCATGAATTCTCTGCCGCGGATTCATGCATATTTCCTGCCGCGGTAGCCAACCTTTGGTACCGGTTTGTAATACAAATCGGTACCAAAGCTCCCTCGCCGTGCGCTCTCCTGGGCGCCCACGTGGAGGCGCCATTAATACCGGTTCGTAAGGAACCGGTACGAAAGGGGGGGCTTTTGTACCGGATTTTTTATACCGGTTGAGAAACCGGTGCAAATGGCCCTCTGGAACCGGTATAGATGAGCGTTTTTCTACTAGTGGGGTAACTCTTATCCAATTGATTTGGACAAAGAAAAAACAGCGTCGACATGATCACCTTCGTCCACTTATTCATTTTTCGGAAGAACAAATTAAACTACATTTCAGAGTTTTCTGATAATTTCTCAAAACATTCCAGTAATGATTATCTGGCTTTTGACTAAATATCTTGTGAACTTTCAAAATATTCAAGGAAAATTCCAACACATCTTTAAATAGTTCCAAAATTTTAAAAATCCATACCTTGAAGTTTGGAAATTGGAACGATACATTTGATTAAGTGTAAAGACCTACCGAGTAACTATCAGAATATGGGTATTTCTAATTCATGGCCGATCTTATTGGAACTCTTACCCAATTGATTTTGAGACACACCAAAAAGTGTCAGCGAGATCATCTCTGCCGCCAACTTCATATTTTCTTCAGAAAATAAGTTCACGTAAAATTTAAGATATACTTCTAGTTGACACCAACTTTCCAGTAATAATTACCCGCCTCTTAGATGCCACACACAATAGAACAATGTGACAGCACAATCAACCGCGACAATATGCACAACAGCCTCTATAGGCTCTATGACTGTGGCAGGTTGTAGTCGGTTTTAGTTTTGGAGTCCTGTTCGTGTACGTCAAGTCTCGCCGGCATGTAACACAAAGTTCCGCGCCTATATAAAGGTATTGGCCGATTGAAGAACGCCCCAGCCAATGATCTATCAAATACAATTTATCTTTACTTTTTACGTACTGTTGTTCTCTATCTATCATTTTCTGGAGTCTGGTCTGTTGCTTGAGGAATTAGACATAAAGTTCGTATCACGGTGGTGAAGGACCTCTAAGAACGTTAGCGCAGGGTCAGTTCGAGTACAAGCATCTAAAGAGCTTGAGAGCTCGTGAATTCAGAGGTCAAAAGGATCAACTAGAGATTATGATGCATATTATGGAAAATGCCCCTGCTCTCCAGATGTTGACTATAGACTCAACAAGGGAGCATGTTCCAGTTACTGTTGATCAAGTTATGGAAGCCGAAACTAGAAGCCTAACATATATCTGTCGCAGAGCCACAACATTCATTGGTGCGGAACTTTTAGCATAGACAAAGTTCATTGTTGCATGCGATTTTTGTTATGTATGGTTCATTGGAAGCTAGTGCAGGAGGCATTACTAATAATGAAACACACACTATTCATTTTGGTGATCAAGCATAAGACAGTAATAATATGCTATTATTTAGTCGCGAAGGAAGAAAATAATTTGAGGTGGCGAACTCTAATACATTTTTCTAAAATCTTTGGTGGAGACATGATGCCTGAATATTTCATCCACCCGGTCATTTTTTTTTAGAAAGATATCTTAACAACAAAAGCAGTATAAGCCTTATCCCTGTCCACGCCCACCCAATCAAAGTTTTATACCATTGTGGCCACATGGATCTATTATTTCTAGTTTGGGGAAAATTATGATGAGTTGGTTGAGTTGAACCATTATTTAGGTATGCAAATCTAACGTCTTCTCTAACATTGCGAGACAATCCATCATTTGTAATGTGGAGTCATGGATCAAATTTCATGATTTGTGAAATCAGTTACCTTAAGCTCCTAGAATCACAATATTCTCTTCCCCTACGGCTTCAATGAAATCTTTCACTTGTTCTATGTGGGTGGCCATAAAATTTCCGTCCCCTCCTTGCAAATGTTCTTGATGTGCCATAACATTTGCACTTTTATGGGTGACTGGTTTAGAGCTATTGCCACCAGAAAGTTTGAAATTGACAACATTAAAAGTTTACCAATTAAGCTGGCTCACAATTCACAAATTGAAACCTTCCATGAAATATTCAGGAGTTGGCACTGTTAATATTGAGTGTTTTAAGTTACTAGCAAAAAGAACCAGTGCGTTGCAACAGGTCTAAAATAAGTTGGTCTAACTTAAAACTCGATTTTGGTTGTACCGATGCAAAACGTGATGGCAAGTCCTGTGCTGATTGAACTATGGGGGGCTATTCTTTGCCTCAGGCGTGTTATTTCCTGATCGAACAAACGCTGTGCGCACTGATTTGCAGCTGGCATAGGTAGCTCTCGTTGGTGTCGTTCACGACGGGCAGCCGTGGCCTCATCATGCCCAAATATGAACCCTCGCCATATGTCGACCTACTGTTGCGGACCTTGTCGTGGATGTGTCCAGCTATGTATGGAGATCGAGCCGATTGATTCTATGGTCGGCGGCCGGGTCAACCAGCACTAATAGTCCAGGAACGAGATGAAAACGGCGTCCTCATCGTTGTGGCCGCCGCCGCCACCCACATCCGCCCCTACGATGGCGCCATCGGCGAGGAAGTCGAGCCCCAGTGACGCAGCGAGCTTGGCCGCGCTGGCCCTGGCCGTGAGACAGCCCGGATGCCTATTTTTAAACTTAAGGCCTTAACCCTGCTTTAAATTAATAAAGCACCAACACAACCATACAAAGTCGAGGTACATAACGAGCAAACGCTCCCACACAGCGCAGTGCCAACACACAGGTCCCCAGACCTAACATAAGCTAAGGTTCAAGATTCAACAACACAAGATAAAAGGATCAGCACATCATCTGACACCATCCCCCTGATACATGGCGAAGATGATACACGGCGACAATAGGAGCCCGTCGACATCGCAAGATCCGCATGCATCCGCCGAAGAGAGTCCATCGCCGCGTCCACGAGGCCTCTATCCTTCCACTTCACCAGCATCCTCCATTGTTGCATGTAGATGATCATTTTAAACAAGGCATCAACCGGTTTACCAATAAGAACACCTTCCATAGTTAACTTATTACGAATATTTCATAAGGCCCAAGCTAACGCCGCGAAGGAGAACCAAACTATTCGTCTATACGCCCCGGCCAAGCCATGAGAGATAGCGAGGAAATCGCCTCGCCCCTGCAGGATTCCAAGAGCAATGCAGGAGCTCCCTAACTCCCGCCCATAAGAAACGTGCCGGGGAGCATTTAAAGAAAATATGGTCGCAGTCCTCGGGCGCACCACGCAGGGCGCAAAGCCCATTAGACGGGCCTCTCCGTTTGGCCACCTGTATAGAGCACGACAGTTTTCCCCAAAGGAGTTGCCACAAGAATACCCTTATCCTAGGTGGCACCCTCGTCCGCCAGACCTCCCTAAAATGCGTGACCGTCGCTCCCTGCGACAGCCGGCAGTATAGAGACTTAGTAGTGAAATCGCCAGAAGCCTCCAAGCGCCAAGAGACTAAGTCGTCTTCAGCACTAGCCTGGGTGAAGTCTAGCTCCCTAGTGAGATTATCCCATTCAACCGTCTCAGCTAGGGAAAAAGGACGTCTAAACCGCAAGCGCCAACCCGGGCCATCCCTAGCCCCCAACACCGTAATAAACGGTGAGTCATAACAGCTGAAAAGCACCGGATACCTGTCCCTGAGCGGAGAGGTGCCCAGCCACCAATCAAGCCAGAAAAACGTCTGTTTCCCATTACAGACGCTATGCTTCGCGCCTAGCTTGAAGTACCATTTGACTCTCTGGATCGAATTCCAGAATTGCGAGCCCTTGGTAGGCACCAGCGGCGAGAAGAGGTCATGCTCCCCAAAGTACTTAGCTCTAATCAGATCAGCTCATAGCCCGTCTGCATTGTGATAGAGCTTCCAAACCCATTTAAGCATGAGCGCAATGTTTATATGCCTAGTGTTGAGAATACCCAAACCCCCAACCGCCTTAGGACGACACACCGTTGCCCAGTCAACCATGTGGTACTTGCGCTTATCTCCCACCCCTTCCCAAAAGAAGCGGGAGCGGACCTTGTCAAAAACCGCATGCGTTGAGTCAAAGAGCATGAACAAGCTCATCGCAAACAACGGAAGACTCGACAAGCAGGAATTATTCAGCTCCAGACGCCCAGCTGAAGCCAAAAAGATTCCCTGCCACGGGTCAACCCGTTTGGCCACTTTGGTTGTAAGAAACTCCCAGTCCGAGGCGCGTAGCGTTTTATTGCTAAGCGGCAGACCCAGGTACTTAATGGGGAATTTCCCCAAACGGCAATTGAGGAGCCGAGCCACCCGCTCCTGCTCCAAAAGCGTGGTCCCAACCACGACAACCTCACTTTTAGCAAGATTGATCTTAAGGCCGGACATCAACTCGAAGCTAATCAAAACGAGCTTCAGATTGGCAATACCCTCATCTGTCGGCTCGATCATCACCATAGTGTCATCCGCATACTGCAGGTGGGTGACTCGATCCCCCAAGAATCAGGTGCCTCGCCAACCCCAAATTGTGTCCAGACCTCCTTAGCTCTCGCCAGCATGGCCGCCAAGGCGTTGATCATGAAGTCAAAGAGAATGGGGGACAGCGGGTCTCCCTGCCCGACCCCTCTCGCATTACGGAAGAAAGGGCCGATCTCCCCGCCCGGGTGCCTATCGCAGCCTTCTCGCAGCTCGTGTAGAGGAGCGTCGGATCACGTCCCACGCTGCCGGCACGAGAATAGTCTAGCAACAAGAATAAAACAATGTCCTCATCGCCGTGCCCGCCGCCGGTATACCCACACCCGCCCCTGCGACAACACCGCCGGGAGGAAGTCGAGCCCCCACCACGCTGCGAGCTCGGCCGGCCGGCCGCGGGACATCCCGAGTGCCCATCGCGGTCGTCTCGCTGTCCACGTAAAGGAACACCGGATCACGTGCCCAGCCGCCACGCGCGCTGCAGCTACGGCCGGACGGGCTGCTGCGCAGCCCTCGATTGGATCTTCTAGGTCTCAGCTTATTATACGGAGGAAGAAGTGTTCTGATGTACTCACGTACGGAAAGAGAAGAGGGTTTCATACACCGCAAAATCTAATTCTTGCTGGGGCACTCCGTTGTCTTAGACGGTGCTCACCTGTCTCATGCGTTGGATAGAGATCGAGCGGCGTGCGTGAAGCGGCGCTACCTGATGAAATAACGAGAAGACTTTTCCTCCCCGCATCCTGTTCGAATCCCCTCTGTCTCTCTCGGTTCCATTCCCCTTCTCCCTCTCCCCCGCAAGCTCCGCTCGATCTCCAGCGCCGTCGAGTGGCCCGACGGGGGCGAAGCTCCGACGAGCAGCGCTGGAGGAGTTTCAACGGCGCCTGAAGCTTCCTGGGAGTGGATCGCCATGGATTGAGGCTCCTTCGGTAGCGCGCCGCAAATCGAAGAGACTCGGGCTTGGCGGACGTCGTGAGGCGATTTGGTGATGATACCCGGTGTGGCGGCTCTGCGAATCGACGATCCTGAGGTGGAGGCGCCCGCTGCCTGAGGTTCTGGTGAGCCCTTCAATCTCGCTAGCTTTCTGAACCCACTGTTTGCTTCTACTGCTAGTGCTTTCCTTGAAGATAGTTCAAGTTTCACCTCCGTTTTGTTGTCATGGTGGTGCTGATTTCAGTAGTCATGGTGGTGCCCATCTAGTACGGAGATGTTTGTTTAGATTGGCACGGCCAATCTAATTTAATTTGTGCAGTAGTTGTTGTGCTCGTGTAGTAGTTCACTGAGGTGTTCATCATGGTTGTCAGGGTATTCTCTAAGGTTTCAGATCCGTGCAGTAATGGTTGTTTGTACTTGAATTACAAAAAGTAATTCCCCTGTATTTTGTGCAGTAGTTGAATCCCCCTGTATTTTTTAGACTTGTATTTATGTGTATGGCATGTAGCAAATCCACACAAATTATGCATTATTAGGCATAGTGGTTTTAATATGATGATACAGCATGGTTACAATATGCTATTTTCACTCATTGGATGTATATTTTCATCATCGGCATGGTTTATCAGATTGTTTCTGTCCTTTTTTTTGTACAAGTATATGTACATTACATGAAGTTTTTACTAGTGGTACATAAGCATATTGGATGTATATTTTTGGTAGTAAATACATCATATTCAATTGTTTAGTTCCTACTAGGATGTGGTTTTCTGTATAAAAATACTTGAAGTTTTTATCATTAGAATGTATATTTTTAGTGATAAATACATCCTGGTAGCTCAGACTTTATACTTTGTTTGTTTTGCAGAATGTATTTTTTACTAAAAATTATATGAATTCTGTAAAGGTTGTAATTATGTCGTAGTGGAAAAATCTCTATAGGATGTATAATTTTATTACTTGATACATCTGGAGGAATGTTCGTGATACTTGTATCCTTTGCTGGATGTGCTTTTTTATTCATGTAGGTTGGTACTTCAGTTTTTATTTGTCTTGTATCTATACATAGTCATGGGATGTGCTTTGTGCGCATTAAGTATATATCTAATATATTGTTGATAGTACATATCCATGAAACTTGATGTTCTTTTTTTTTCTCAATAGGCATAGGTTGTGCTTTCCCGCTATTAGGATGTAATATTTTTTTGACTTGAAATACATGCTGCCAAATATGGCATACATTTCTTTATTAACCGTAATGTATTTTTTCTGAAAAATTACGGATAGGCTTTTAGCCAAGTCAGTAAAATTTCTTTTCCATTTGTATGTTCTTACAGTAGTGCTCATTTGTTTAAGAAGCAGATTGTGTCCACGAAAACCACTGGTCCATATATGGTATGGACCAATGACTTTTTTCCTCCACTTTTTAAATGGTTTATTATCTGTTTTTGTATTAACCTTCTTTTTGTTCACTTGCAATTGTGTTGTCAATGGTAGAATTCCTTGAGGTACTAGACTTAATTGAAAAGCCATCATGCTTAGCATATCTGTGTAACACATCTTTGCATCCTCCCAGGTATCAAACAACATATCTGGGTATGGTTTTTCTACTGGTGTTAGGCTTGGTATAGACTGAACTTCATCATCTCCACCAGAATCAGCAGACAGTGTATTCCTTGTGTCAGCCTCTGCTGAATCTACATATACCCTTGCATTCATTCCAGACATAGGTACATTGCATGTAGCTTGCTCCCCATGGCTTGTAGTTTCCTCGGCATTGTGTTGCTGACCTACATCCTCTTGCCTGGCATGCCCGGTAGTACCTTCTGTATTGTGCTGATCATATTCTTCATCTTGTACGGGGTTGTTTAGGTCAACACCAACATTAGGAAACCAGAAATCCATTCTATTCCCTGCAAAACATAGAAGCATGTTACATCATCAGCATATTCTACATATAATGCTTATTTTCAACAATGTTTTTCAAAATTCTTTGAAATGCCATGCTTCATAGGTAGGTTCTCTAAATAAGCACATAAGAGAACTACTAATTTTGTTGTTATTCTGTTTGAATTTGTTTCAGTTTCATGGGCAGCAGAGTTCCAAGGTGTGTAGATGTCAAGAAGATTTGACAGTTGTTCATACAGTCTTAGAGACAATTGTACATCATGTTCTACTTTCCAGGTTATTTTGTCCAATGCAGATTTACATGACCAAGAGTACTGTCGGCATGTCATTTTATTGGGTGTTCTGATGCTCAAGTTGGTTGTTCTGGAGCACAATTCATGTTTGCTAGCCTATAGTTCTAAGTAAATCTACAAATTACTGTTAAAACTGATGCCTTTTGGTTACTACTAAATGCAGAATAATGCACATACTCAGTTTTAAAGAAGCGTGTTTTTCTGGTTGTTCATGTGATTGGTTTTCTTCACTTTTTTACATGCATGCCAGATGATTGTCTGCAATGGGGTAGCAGATCATGATACATCACCCTGATCTGGGGTTGCAAAACTACTTTACCCCTGCCCTATTCTACATGTAAAAACCAGATCTGGGGTTGCAAGGAAGATTGATTGACTGTAATTTTCTTACCTTTTCTTTGTTGATTTTTCCACTGCCCCTGACGTAGATCTTGTTCCGCCCTTCTTTTCTCCTTATTTTTGGTTCAAGATATTGCCTGTAATTTATGGGCCACGAGCTCTCCCATCCATGGAGTTCTGGTTTCAGTGGAGGAAGGAGGAACAAAGGGGAACGGAGGAAGAAGGGGTGGCAGGGGGTAGGTTTTTGGATCTAGCTTTTGTTACATGCCTGTTTGATCCAGTTGTCAATGGGGAGATGGTTGTCCCGGCGAACCTTCGCGAAAGGGTGGGAACAAACGGGGAAAAGGTGGTCCTGCAATGTTTCTGATGTCGCTATCAAATTTGGGGCCCACATGCTATTTTTGGAAAGAAACCGATTCAGACAGGGGCACCGTGTAAGACTACGAGGTAACCGCGCACTGTGTAGCCTGACCCTTCATACACCATGGTGTAAACAAACTCGAATTGCCCAAACGTGAGGCCCAAGGGGCAGGACCGAGCCGACCACAAACAAACATGGACTCTAAGCCTGGCGGTTAGTATCATATAGTAGTATCACGTATATGATACTTTTCTATGATATACTAGATTCATAATGCATAGTATTATAGATTAGTATCATAATTTTGCTAATAATTGATTTGTAGAATCCCAATACAAATTTGTGTACAAGATTTATTTGATACTAACTTTTCTCGTGATGTGCGCTATGATACAGTATATCTACCTATGATACTCTAATCTCCTCTCTCATCCATAATTACCTCGCTACATCGGCATTTTTGGTGGGGCTATGATGCATGATACTAGCTATGATACTAGCACTATAGCTAGCCTAACACGGAATAATGATTGGTAGGAATAGCTGACATTGTAGAACAGGAAAGGGCGTTGGACGGCGGACGAACGAACCAGGTAAACAGTAGGGACCAAATCAGGAAACGTTTTTGCCTCATTGCCAAATGCGTTCCTCATGGTGCAACGAGTATCTCTCTGTTGTACTCTTATACTATGGGCGTTTCCCTCACCATTTACAAATTGCTATGTATTCACTACAGGAATGGCGACGTACGCCGACTGACAAGGTATCAACTTGTCAATGCCTACGAGTTGTAGACTAGGGTTTCGTTGGATGTAGAGGGCAAGTAGATTTCGAAGGTTTCAGCCGAAAAGTACTCGACGATGTAAAAACTAGGGTTTGTGAGACGATGATTCGATCCTTCTTTGTCCCTCGACTCCCCTTATATAGGAGGCGGAGCCGAGGGATTCGTGATACACAAGTTTACAGAGTCCGGGAGGGTTTCTAACCCGTCCCGCAAGATTACAAATAATGCTTCCTATTACAACTCTAGCTTTCCTTAATAGTATCTTGGGCTTCCGAATCTTCTTATCCTTCGGGTCGTGGGTCTCCAATAAACCCCGGGTACCATCTTCGGCAGGCCCATTGGAAATGCCTATGTCAGTAGCCCCCGAGATTTTGCTTGAATCGCAGAGTCAGGGAAAATCTCCAACTTTATATTTATTCAATAGCTCTGAACTTTATCATATATCTTTGAATATGAAATTATATATTGCACAGGGATAATGGTAGTTGGGGCTAGTTCATCTGACGGATCAGGTACTAGTTAACTGCTCTAGTGGCAATCCGCAAAAACCTACTTCAAGATCACGTCCCTGGACATGATCCCGGGATACCGGTGTAAACTTCGACAGGTGCTGCTTAAGGTCTTACCATTATGTCGAGTCCCAGACATATTTTATCGAGTACCTAACGCGTCCGTTAGGATTTTTCTTCGTATCTGTTGATACGGAAAAAAAGTAGCAAACTGACGTCAGAGACGACGCCACGCCGCTCGTAACGGATCCGGGGTCTTACCTTCGCAAAGTTTTGCGGCATTCAGAGATTATTCGCTACTTTGGCGCTCTGAGAATATATTGTCGAGTGCTTTTTCGGCTGCTGGAATAGCACATTTTATTGAGTCAACGTATGACTTATTTTGCCTTCCCGATGGGAGTATATGTAGAGTTATTTGTATAACTCGAAATATACTCACTTCTTCTTTCTTTTTTTTTTTTTTTTTTTTATAATTTCATCGGGCACGCGAACAGCGTTCCCGATGGGAGTAGCCCCCGAGGCTACAGCCAAGGACTAGTGCTTGGTTGTAGGCTCAACATTCTAATGCCTCTTGTCGCTATATTGTCATCCTTTCTCGAATTTTTATATCTATCGGGTGCGCGAACAGCGTTCCCGATGGGAGTAGCCCCCGAGGCTATGAACAAATGCTTGCGTTTGGTCATAGGCTCTCGCCATTTCTATTTTGCCATACTCGAATATTTATTTTTTCCAAAGTAGCCCCCGAGCATTTGGGCAAAAACTTGTATTTGATCAAAGGCTCTCGAAATAATCAACAATCTTCCGTCGTCGCCATTCTTACGAACCATCGTAGCCGAGATTTTCTCTTGGCAAGGTGACATCATTGCTGACGATAGCCACGATCACTTTATCGGGAAAATGCGAGAACTTCTCTCTCACTGTCGTGCGGGCCCAAATTACGCATCGTATTGACACGTCGCGCAAGTGGGGGACACACGTCCTCCGCTTTTCCTGGCGCACGTACTGTAGCTCCTGTGCTTTCTCGTCTGTATGAAATTACTTTTTACCCCTTGTCCATGTGTACACCATCTATCCCGCAATCTCTCAATCCAACGGCGCGTTGATTCACCGCACCTTTATATAAAGGCATCGTCTTCCTCCTCTAGTCCTTTCGCTCGCGCCGCACCTCTGCTTCTCCTCTGCAAAATCCTCCCTTGCGCCCCATAGTTCTTTGAGTTCCACCACGCTCGCGTTTTGCTCCGGCGCCATTGTTGATGCCTCCGCGCAGACTCACCAGGCACAACACGCCCGAGTCTAAGATGGCGACCGAAGATCTGGGGAATATGGAGTGGGAGAGATCCAAAATCTCCCCTCAAGACATCAACCTACTGAAGAAACTGGGGATCAGCAAGAAGGAAGGCGCACTTCGCTTCCCCAGTGAAGAAAGCTACCCAATCCCTCCAATGGAGTATCAGGTCGGTTTCGTCGACCACCTCATCCGTGGTCTTTCCGCCCCCATTCACAATTTCTTACGGGGTTGCTTTTTTATGTATGGACCGCAACCGCACCATCTTACTCCCAACTCCATCCTCCATATCTCAATCTTCATCACGCTTTGCGAAGCTTTCCTTGGAGTCCAGCCTAACTGGGCTCTATGGAAACACATTTTCCTCTATCGCCGTAACGGCTCTCCCAATGTTTCCTACAACATTGGCGGCCTTGTCATCTGCGTCCGCCCTGACTTCGAGTACTTTGACGTTAAATTCCCTGACTCAGTACAAGGGTGGCGCAAAAAGTGGTTGTACATTCATGAGGAGAATCATGACTCTGTTGAAGACAACATCCCTCCTTTTGATAGTACCGAGAAAATCTGTCGCCGTCGTTCCTGAGATGCAGAGGCTACCGACGAAGAAAAACGGCGACGTAAACCTTGATGACACGCATCCACCAACTCCAAAATACCCGAGGACAAGAACTGCTCGGGTGTCCAAATCACGGCGTATTTCCTTAGGATTAGAGTGCAGCCTCCGCAAGCTCGCAAAAATCCCCTCTCGGAAGTATGTCGGCGACAAAGATGTTGATCGCTTGTCGGTGGATTTATCGGTCAAGGATTTAGAAAAACTTGTCCGAAAGATCTCCTCCCTCAACAAGAAAGATCCCTGTCCCTTCGTCTTGTCGCGTAAAGCCGTATAGCGCCACCAACGCGCTTCCTGAGGTAAATTTTTGTATGGACTATTTTTCTCGAGTACGTATTTTTGTTGACACCCTTTACATAACTTTTTTGTCGACATTCTTCTTTTTTGCAGAACCATCCAGATCTTGTTTCTCTTCCTCCCCTTCCTGAAGGTGGAGAGGTCGAAGAACGGGCCGTTGTCACCGACGACAACCAGGGTACTTCTCGCCCTGAGAGTGAAGCCGCGGGTTCTCGAAAATCTGCGGTATCCTCTGAAAAGGAAGTTGAATCCGAGGCTACCGGATCGGCACAGTCTACTCCCCCAGCTGTTTCTCCCAAGAACAAGAGAAAAGGGGAGGATATTGTCGACTCCGGCCCTTCCAAGACCGGCACACCTCCCCGCCGAAGAAGTTGCTCCTACTCGAAAAAAGGACAACTTTCGACCCTTACACCGATGCTCTTATCAGCTCGTAAGTTCCTGTCGCTGTTTGTTGTTTGCCATTGATTGTTTCGACTATATTTTCTTACTGTCTTGTCGCCTTTTTGTAGTGATGATAAGGATGAAATTCAACCTATTGACGCGACTGCTCGAACGAGTACGTCTCGTACTTTAGTTGTTTCTGAAGCTCATGGGGATGAAACTTCGCCTCCTCAACGAGATGAAGAGCATCCCACTCCAATTGCCAGCCCCCAAGCCTCTTCACCAAAGAGAGCTAGGGTAGAGCCAGCCAAGGAACCTCTCCTGCTGGCTAGTAGTTCCACGACTCCTTCATTGGATGATGTAAGTTTTCTCTCGTTCTTTTTCCGAACATTTCAACATTTGTCGACCCCCTTTGTTTCTTGCATAAGTTCTGTCGAGCTTTTCCTTCCTATATTGACTTTTTTTTTCTTTTGTTGTCTCATCAGCCTGTGATGAAGGAGTTTATTCGCCTCGGTACCCAATTCGTCTGGTACCGTGATCATGCGAATAAACTTGAAGGTACTATTTTTCCTTGCCCTCTCTGCTGTACTTACTCCTTTATTATTTTGTCGTGACGTTTACCGTTGTTTATTTTTTCCAGAAACTCTTTCCGAAGCCAACAAACGCGCTGACGCTCTTGCTGCTAAGGTAGAGCAAAGCGAAGCAGCGCGCAAAAAAGCTGAAGCTGATGCCGCCGCCGTCGAGGACCTTCGAAAAAGGCTTCATGAGGCGGAAACCTCTTTAAGTGAGCATATAACTGAACAATCTGCTCGCGAAGAGGCAATTATCAAGCGCTTGGAATCGCAAAGCCGTCGCTTTGTCAGTAAGTGCCCACACTATTTTGATTTCCTTGACTTGCTTTTCTTTTCTTGCTTATTGATCAATAAATTTTTTGCCTTAGCAGGAAAAACGTGTCAAGAATATGAACTTGAAGATCCCGACAATGATCCCCTTCTTGATGCCCTTTCTCTCCTTGAGATTCACGGAGACGAAGCACGCGAAGGCATTGCTGAAGTCGGGGCGGGACTGTCGCAGCTGTACCCTTACTTCTTCCCGAAGAAAGAGGAACCCGCGCCTTTTCTTGCTCTCGCCAAGTGCTTCAATTCTCCCGAAAATCTTGGGCTAAAACTTCGCCAAGAAGGTTTGAAGGTTGGCGTTGAAGGCACTATTGCCCTGGTTGCCGACAGCCAACAAAATATCGACTGGACTAGGGTTGGCGACACGCAGGAGATGGAGACCAAGAAGTGGCAGTCGCTGATCAAGGCTGCGAAGCCGAACTCGAAGAAGGTCCTCGCCTATGTTGGGTGCAAGCTAACTCCAGCTCCAAGTGCATCAAAGCCGGAGGTCAAGTAGACCACCTTTGCCTTCTCTGTTGTTCTTCTTTTGGTGTCGTCGCCTTTTGTAGATTTGGCGACAATCGTCCCCTTGGTTCATTAGGAACCATCCTTTTGTAATAGCTATGTAAATACGTCAAATATCAATGGAAATCTATTTTGCTTGATGATTAATGTCGAATTTTTTTATTTCCAGTTGATATTTCACAACTATACTTCGACTCGTCCTAGCAATGCTGTTCCCTCCTCATCCTTCTTGAAGCAAGCGCCTGTCGACAATGAATTTGTCGAAAATTCCTCGAGTAGGGATTCATCACAAGAAGTAGCAGAACTTCGTCAACAACTTCAGTCTATCAAAAAATAGTCACTTATGGTAATGGAGCAGTCTCGAAAATCTTTTGAGAGGGAAAAAATTGCGCTTCAGCAAGCCCAGGATGCTATAGCCGTAAAAGAAGACGCGATTGCTGCAGCTGCCGAGGCTTCTCGACGAGAGAATTTCATGCTTGAGCTAATGCTTAATTCCAGCTTGGATATGGCGGGTATGCTTCGTTCGCTTGACCATGATCATCTGTATTCTCCATGTTTTTCCTTCCTTTCTAACTCTTCTGCTGAAAACAGGTTCTTTTCGGGATACCGCTGCCGAGGATCAACGTGTTGAAGCTCGATCCAATGTGCTTCTCAGGCTTGCCGAAGAACATGGTTCCAACTTTTGGGTGACACCTGAACGTACTCGCCAAATCGTCAGATTTCAAGATCGTGCGACTCAGGTCCGTGAGTTTCTCGACTTCTGTACAAGGACATTGTCCTTAGTTTACGGTACCATGTTTCCGCGCAATAAGATGCCAGAGACCCTTCCTGCTTTGATGGAAAAATTTCGGGATGCTCCTCGAATCAATGGATTTGTTCGGGCCCAACTATCTGCTGGCGCCAGGTTTGCTATGATGATGATCAAAATCTGCTATCCCAAGTTTGACATGAGTCAAATTGTTACCAAGTGCTTGGCCAAGATGGCGAAAAGGAAAAGGGATGTTGGCAAAATTGATGATCATGTGACCCCCGTAGCAGAAGATATGATGGATGAACTTCTTCGGATGGACGCTGAGTTCTTCGTCAAGGGCAGCTATGCTGAACACAGTACTCGTACTGTAAATACTGAACGGATGACCATAGATAATATACTAGACAGCCATTGACGTTTGTCCTTTTAGCTTGTCGAGTTTTCTCAAGAATTGCATATTGTATGTTGTGAACATATTCTATATTGTGAAACCAGTAAATGTATTTATTTTCCTTCATCAAGCCCCCGAGTGTTTCGGTGGTGAATTTCTTTATTGTATATGCTAGGTTTTAAACCAAAGCAACTAGATTATTATTGAATATACTATATTTGCGGGTACGAGCCCCCGGGCCTTGTTGTTGATCGCTATTTTGTATCTTCGTTTATTTTGCGAGGTGTTTTGCACCAAGGCGAAATACTTGCATGAATATATATTGTAAATCTTGGGCACAATCCCCGAGCCTGTCGAAGAAAAAGATATATATCTCTACTATCTTTATTATATTGCATCACCGCGAGCCTGCCTCATTAAAAACCTTCTCCGGCCCCACTCGGTGCCTCGAAAAAGGAAAAGAGTGCGTCTGAAAACTCGCGGGCGTTTCAGTACGTTGTATTTTTACAAGGAGGACTATATTTCGACACTAAGCGTAAAAACGCCTTAGCTGTGCCACGTTCCAGGGGTTTTTCTCGGGAGCCCCTGTCTTCTTATCGTTGATCCTGTATGCTCCTCCTTCGATGACTTCCGTGACGATGTAAGAGCCAATCCATGGTGACTCGAGTTTTTCAGTATTCTGTTGATTGAGTCGTAGAACTAGATCTCCCACCTGAAAGGACCTTGGTCTCAATCATCGACTATGATAGTTTTTCAAGTCTTGCTGATACTTGGTGACCCGTGATAGTACTTCGTCTCTGGCCTCATCCAATGCATCGACATCGTCTTCCAATGCCTTTCTAGAAACTTCTTCATCATACTCCGTAACTCTTGGGGAATCATGCTCTATCTCTATTGGCAATACTGCCTCGGCTCCATAGACCAGAAAAACGGAGTTTCCTGTGTCGCCGTATTTGGTGTTGTTCGAATACTCCACAACACACTTGGCAGCTCCTCTGGCCAGGTGTGTCGAGCTTTTTCCAATGGTCCTAACAAGCGCTTCTTGATACCGTTGCAGATCATACCATTGGCTTTCTCGACTTGGCCGTTGGTTTGCGGGTGCGCAACTGACGCGAAGTGCAATTTGATGCCTACCTCTACACAGTATGCCTTGAATTCCGTGGATGTAAAGTTACTGCCGTTGTCTGTGACAATGCTGTGAGGTACCCCAAAGCGAAAGACAATGCTTTTCATGAACTTTATTGCAGATGCTGCGTCTGGTGAATTTATCGGCTTGGCTTCTATCCACTTGGTAAATTTCTCGACAGCGACGAGCATATACTCGTATCCTCCTGGCGAGGCTTTATGTAACTTCCCCACCATATCGAGGCCCCATTGAGCAAAGGGCCAGGACAATGGTATTGGCATCAGCTCTGCTGCCGGAGAATGAGGTTTCGTGGCAAATCTCTGGCACGCGTCACAAGTTCGTACTATCTCCTTTGCATCCTCGATTGCTGTCAACCAGTAAAATCCAGCTCGAAAAACCTTGGCGGCAATAGCTCGACTGCTCGCGTGATGACCACATATTCCCTCGTGTACATCCTTCAAGATTATCCTTTCTTCTTCGGGTGTGACGCACCGCTGTAACACACCCGAAATACTGCGTTTGTACAACTCCCCTTTGACCACTGTAAAGGCTTTGGACCGTCTAATAACTCGCCTTGCTTCAACTGGATCGTCGGGTATTATTTTCCTTAGGATGTATGATATGTACGCTTGCATCCATGGTATTTGCACCATCAATACTAGATCCTGTTCCTCTTCTTCTTCTAGTGTTTCTTTTGCAGCCCCCGCGGATTTCTCCTCCTTCTCCTTCTTCGATTTCTTCGGCTTTGTAGATCTCTCTGTTATTTCCTCCCAGAACACGCCTGGTGGAATTGCGAGGCACTGCGACCCAATATTTGCAAGAACATCGGCTTCATCGTTGCTTAGTCTCGCTGATATGATTTACCTCGCATCCATCAAATAATTTCTCGAGCTCGTTGTACACTTCTTTGTATGCCACCATGCTATCATTGACTGCATCACATTGGTTCATGACTTGCTGGGCCACCAATTGTGAGTCGCCAAAGATTTTTAGTCGAGTTGCACCACAAGCTTTCGCCATCTTCATCCCGTGTATAAGAGCTTCGTATTCCGCCTCATTGTTAGACGCGTTTGGGAACGTCATCCGTAAGACATACTTTAATTTGTCACCTTCGGGTGATATGAGTATCACGCCTGCTCCAGCTCCCTCTAACCTCTTGGACCCGTCAAAGTTCATAGTCCAGGTTGATAGATCCGGGGTCCCGTATTTTGCAACTCCATCCACTCGCGATGAAATCTGGTAGAATTTGTGACTTTATTGCTTTTCTTTTTTCATACGTGATGTCCCGAGGAGAAAGTTCTATTCCCCAAAGGGAGACACGACCTGTAGCTTCTGGATTGTTTAGTATATTGGATAAAGGCGCCTCGTTGACCACTATTATCGGATGCGCCGAAAAATAGTGCCGTAGTTTTCTTGCGGTTGTAAACACTCCATATGCTAGTTTTTGGTATTGCGGGTACCGCTGTTTTGAAGGCGATAAAACTTCGCTGATGAAATATACCGGCCTCTGCACTCCATGAAGTTTTCCTTCTTCTTCTTTTTCGACAACGAGTGCCGTGCTGATCACTTGGGGTGTAGCCTCAATATATAACAGGAGGGGTTCCTTCTCTTTAGGCGCCACCAGGATTGGTGGTGTCGAGATTGTGCGTTTAAGATCCTCGAAGGCTCTATCCGCTTCCTCATTCCACTCGAACTTCTCTCCTTGTTTGATTAAGACGTAAAACGGTAACGCCTTTTCTCCCAACCTGGCGACGAATCTGCTTAAAGCTGCGACTCGCCCAGTTAGCTGTTGTATTTCTTTCAACTTTGTTGGCTTCCTCATCGTTATGATAGCTTGGATTTTTTCGGAATTTGCTTCAATCCCCCTTGCTGAAACTAAGAAATCGAGAAGTTCTCCTGCAGGGACGTCGAAAGAACACTTCGTCGGGTTCAGCTTGAGACAAAACTTGTCGAGATTGTCGAAAGTTTCCTTCAAGTCCTCGATTAGCGTGTCCCCCTTTTTTGATGTTATGACGACGTCGTCGATGTACACTTGTACGTTTTTCCCGATCTGTGTTGCTAAGCACTTCTGCATCATCCGCTGATATGTTGCTCCCGCGTTTTTCAAACCAAAGGGCATTGTTCTATAACAAAACACGCCATAATGTGTAATGAACGCTGTTTTGACCTCGTCCTATTCTTTCAATCTGATCTGGTTATAACCAGAGTATGCGTCCAGGAAGGAAAGACGTTCACATCCTGCCGTGGAGTCGATAATTTGTTCGATCCTTGGGAGTGGAAAGTGATCCTTTGGACAGTGTTTGTTGAGACACGTAAAGTCGACACACATGCGAAGGACTTTAGTATTTTTCTTCGGGACCAGCACTGGATTTGCTACCCATGTGGCCTCTGTATGCAGCTCCTTAATGAAACCAGCTTCTCTTAGTCGATCGATTTCTCACAGCATAGCTTTACGGTTTGGCTCCGAAAAACGCCTCAGAGGTTGCTTAATTGGTCTCGCTATTGGATCCAAGTTTAGGTGGTGCTCGGCAAGTTCCCCGGGTACTCCCGGCATGTCAGCTCGGACACCATGCGAAGATTTTCCAGTGCTCACGGAGGAACTCGACGAGCGCGCTTTCCTATGCGAGGTCCATGTTTGTCGCGATGGACGTCGTTTTCTTCGGATCCGTCGGGTGAATCTGCACCTCCTTGGAATCTTTTGCAGTGTTGAAGGTTGGTTCCTTATTAGGCCTTCCTACATCTGGCAACACATCATAGTCAGTTGTGAGCCTTGACGCCATATACTCCGCTTGCATCCCGAAAGTTTCTGATAGTCGATGAAAATCCTTGTCGCATTTGTCGGCTAACGTGAAACTCGCCTTTGACTCGTGATTGGTCCCTTAGGTCCGAGTAACCTCCAAAGCAGTATACGTGTAATGTGGTACCGCCATAAACCCGGCATATGCTGGTCGTCCCAATAAAGCGTGATATTGTGACGGGAAGTCCACAACTTCGAATTCTAACCTTTCTATCCTGTAGTTTTCTCGGGTCCCAAATTGAACGTCAAGATTGATCCTCCCCAGTGGGTAACTTGGCTTCTCTGGTGTGATGCCGTGAAAACGTGTGTCGGTTGGTTTCAAATTTGCTAGGGAGATGTTCATCTTCCTTAGAGTATCTGGCGTACATAAGGTTTAAACTCGCTGCCGCCATCTATAAACACTTGAGATACATCGAATCCCGCAATTACTGCCGGTAAGATAAGTGCTGATTGCCCCGGTCGAGGAACTTGCCGCGGGTGATCCGCTATTGTAAAGTCAATGTCTTGCCCCGACCAATTTAAGTACTCAACCGTTGGTGGAGGCATCTTCTCTCGCCATGAATACTTGCCGCGAGATTACCTTCTGAGCCCTATTAGATGGCCTAGCTTTCTGAATCATCAAGACCACACCATTGGAGTTAGGATCAACATATGGAGGTGGGTGTGGTGCTGCCGCTATTCTGAGCTGATGTCGATTTTCGTCCGTGATCGCGGGAGGAGGTGGCAAGTGGATCTCACTCTGGGCCCCTGGGGGTTTCTATGTGCTGCTTGAGCATTGGCTATCCCTGCAACCCGCAGCATTGCTTGAAAATTGCGGCAGTCTTTCTGCAGATGTCCTGACTGCCTTTTCCCATTGTTATTGAGATAAAAATGCATCTGACATGGCCCGTTCATCATATCTTCTGGAGTTACAAAAGGTCTTTGAAACCTTGACCCGCTATTTTGCCTGTTATTCCGAGAGTCATCTCTATTGTCGCCTTGCTGTGCATTATTCCTTTGATAATCATCTCTATTGTTTCCTCCATTGTTTCCCCGAAACCCAGCCGATATTTGGCCAGGGACATCGTAAGTCAAAAATTGTCGAGGAAATCGTCGTCTATTTTGAAAATTTCGACTGCGGTCCTCCTCTGGTGACATGTGTCATTTATTATGTACCGCATCTTCGCCATCTGCCCATCTGTTTGCTAGTTCCATTAATGCTGATATTGTCCTTGGGTTGGTTCTTCCCAAGTCCTCCACAAAATCTCCTCGTCGAACTCCTCGCTACAAACACATCTATCGCTCTCTCATCATCTATATTTTCTGCCGAGTTTTTGATGATGTTCCACCTTTGAATGTACTTCCTCATTGATTCATCATGCTTTTGTCGGCATGATCTCAACTCCTCTAGTGTCGCAGGCTTTTTGCAGGTTGACCGGAAGTTCTTGACAAACACGTCCTCAAAACTGTCCCAGCTGTCGATGGAACCTGGGGGAAGCTTCTTTATCCACGATCTTGCGGCTCCGCTCAGGTGTATTTGAATGCTCGCATGGCCGTTGCTCCGGTTCCACCTATCAATTTTACCGTCTCGAGGTAATCGACTAGCCAATCCTCGGGATATTGCAGGCCATCAAATTTCTTGAAACTATCGGGTAGCTTGAATCCTGATGGGACTCGAGTTTTTCGGACCCGTCGCGTAAAACACGGGAGTCCACACATATCTTCTTCAGCAAGTTCTGGTGAATGCCGATGTTCTCTTCTATCTTGTCGAGCTCTATCTACCCCGGCTCGAGTCGCCGTATCTCCGACTCCACTTGCTCTTGGTGGATCTTGCACTCGCCGCAGTAGGTCTCGGGCTATTTTGTCTTGCGAGTTCCTTCGGGAGGTGTAGCTGCGAACGCTGCTCCCATGGCTCCACATCCTGCCATGGCCATGTTGTACAACGCTTCTCTTGGATCCCCAGGAGGTGGCCTGGACGCTAGGATGAAAGCTTGCGTTGCCATGTATCCTGCTTCCGGTGTTTTTGGAATGATATTCCCCCTCGTGTCGATTGACATAAAAGACATATCGAGGCTTTGAATTAAAGTCTCTCTTTCAGCTTCAGGTATATTTTGCAGCCGAGATCTTGCTCTCCTTCTAGCTTCTCTGTGGCTATCTCCCGAAGTTCCTGATTGTCGACTTAACTCCGCTCTTCGCCTGCTTGATGCGGAAGCTGCCTCCTTTCTTCTATTCAGATCAGCTGTCTATTTTTCCAATTCTCTTCCAGCTCGAGCGAGCCTATATTGGTAGGCCTGCAATTCTTCAGTCGTAGCAGTTGTCGCCATTGGTTCTGAACCATTCATAGCTCTTGCGGCTCTATCCCATGCTGCTTGTGGGAGTTGAACCCTAACACGTGGTGTAGGCCCGATATATTTATTGCCCAAACCTCGCTTTAGGTCAGAGGGATCGACATATGGATTTCCCAATTCGTTGAAAGCCTCTGATGTCTCCTCCTGATCGCGACTTGCTTCTCCAATGGCATAAATCTGATGATATTTTGAATTCTGAACCTTGCTGGGTTTGGTGACACCATCATAAAGATTGGTGAAGACCTTTCCAACAGTGATGGATTTGTCGATGAAGTTGAAGCTGTCGGTGTCACTCGAGTCATCGCTTATATAGGAGTCCACGGATGACTCGAAGGACATGTCGCCGAAGATCTTGGCGAGTTTTTCGCTTGCCTTGGTGCCGATGAAGCGTGGCGATGAAATCTCCTCGTCGCGTGACTCGATGGATGATGCTGAGCTTGAAAAATCAGGATCAACCGCCGATAATCCCGACGAGGTCGGAATTTCGAGACGATACGCTCCTTCTTTCTCGACGCAGAAGTGGAACTTTCCCAACGTCATCTCCATGGGCTCCTCCAGATACGCATATGCATCCAAACGGGAGGGCGGGTGAGGAACAAAATCGACTAGACCAGTTTCGATCTGTTTACCTCTGTCCAAAGCGTTGCTTGGAGTTGATGAAGTCGATGATCTTGAACGTGCCATCGAGATCAGCTCCTTGTCGCCTCTAAATCCCACAGACGGCACCAATTGACAAGGTATCAACTTGTCAATGCCTACGAGTTGTAGACTAGG
>NW_025901354.1:0-66711 GCF_022539505.1 Lolium rigidum
CATGAAAAACTTAATCATGATCTACTTGAGAGCTCAAAACAATTGCCAAGTGTCAAATTATTCAAGACAATATGAGGCATTTTAGTTTCCAACCAAATAACCATAAGTGATGTAGCTTCCAACTTTTATCATTGAACATTAAAAGTAAAGCGAAGAACAAGTGTTCATATGAAAAAGCGGAGCGTGTCTCTCTCCCAAACAAGGATTGCTAGGATCCGATCTTATTCAAACAAAAACAAAAATAAAAGCACATAGACGCTCCAAGTAAAGCACATATGATGTGACCAGAATAAAAATATAGTTTCAATAGAAGAAACTCGATAAGTTGATGAAGAAGGGGATGCCTAAGGCATCCCCAAGCTTAGACAGCTTGAGTCTTCTTGAAATATGCAGGGATGAACCACGGGGGCATCCCCAAGCTTAGACTTTTCACTCTTCTTGATCATATATCATCCTCCTCTCTTGATCCTTGAAAACTTCCTTCACACCAAACTTCTCATAAACTTCATTAGAGGGGTTAGTACTCAAAAAACTTGAATTCACATTGGTCCTGTAGTGACACATTGCAAGAACTCAATAAAACATTAGCTACAGCTCTCCACGTCTAGAAAGCCTTGCTTAAAGTCCGCAAGAGACAATGCAAAAAACAGAGACAGAATACTGCCAAAACAGAACAGCCGAGTAAAGACGAATTTTAAAGAGGTACTTCAGTTGCTCAAATCAGAAAACTCAAAACTAATGAAAGTTGCGTACATATCTGAGGAACACGCACGTAAATTGGCATAATTTTCTGAGTTACCTACAGAGAAAACAGCCCAGATTCGTGACGGATAGAAATCTGTTTACGCGCAGAAATCCAAATCTAGTATCAACCTTCGATTAGAGGCTTCACTTGGCACAACATTGCAATAAAATAAAGATAAGGAGAGGTTGCTACAGTAGTAACAACTTCCAAGACACAACAAAAGCAGTAGCAAAATAAACACATGGGTTATCTCCCAAGAAGTTCTTTCTTTATAGCCATTAAGATGGGCTCAGCGAGTTTTAATGATGCACTCGCAAGAAATAAGAGTTGAAGCAAAAGAGAGCATCAAAAAGCAAATTCAAAACACATTTAAGTCTAACCCACTTCCTATGCATAGGAATCTTGTACACAAATAAATTCATGAAGAACAAAGTGATAAGCATAAGAAGATAAAACAAGAGTAACTTCAAAATTTTAAGCATATAGAGAGGTGTTTTAGCACCATGAAAATTTCTACAACTATATTTTCCTCTCTCATAATAATTTTCAGTAGCTTCATGAACAAACTCAATAATATAACTATCACATATAGCATGCTTTTCATGATCCATAAACACATAATTTTTATCAAGCTCAAAAATAGTGCGATTAAAACTTTCAAACACACTTTTATCAATAATATAACAAGATGGTTGATCAATCTCAAGAGATATGGGACTCATAGATAATGTCAAGACCTCTCCAATCCCATTTTCATTAGTAGTACAATTAATATTATCAAGTAACATAGGACCATCATCAAGAGCTTTATCATAAACATTTGCTACGCAAAATTCTTTAGTACCATGCATTTCGACATCGGGCACAAACAAAGCATTATCATAAGATTTATCAAAGTAGCATGGATTATCATAAATAACAGTAGCATAATTATTCTCACAAGTTTTACTCATAGGGAATATTTCAAGAGAATCCACAGGAACATAACATTCAACCTCTTTCGGTAAGCATGGAGGACAATCAAATAGTGTAAGAGATAAAGAGTTACTCTCATTAGAAGGTTGGCATGGGTAGCTAATCCATTCTTCCTCCTTTTGTTCATCACTCTCCTCTTCTTTTTCATCCAATGAGCTTTCGGGTTCATCAATTTCCTCCTCTTTTTCATCCAATGAGCTTTCGGGTTCATCAATTTCTTCTTCCACAGGTCCACTGCAAATTGTGAGTGCATTCTTGTGCATTAATGAGTCTCTCTTTATAATCAATGATATAAGGATTATCGGTGTAACTTTCATTGCAAAAATTAAGGATAGAAGAGACATAATCTTTAAGGTCCTTACAAACAACACAAGTTTCATAATTTTTAACCATGAAGGATTCTATCTCAGAGGCTCCCATAAATATGACAAATTGTTCTACCTCTTCAAACCCAAAATGAATATAGCTATTCCGATTATAGTTCTTAATTAAAAATTCCTCACTAAAGCCACATTGAAATTTAAGATGTTTAGTGTCTGTTGAGAGCAACGAGTTTATATCATGGCGTTTAAGCAAGATTTTAGCAATTGTATTCAATTTTTCTATCACGACACTCATCACTTTTCCCGCTCTTGATTCTCTATAATTATTATAATATTCTATAAGCTCCAAGTAGGTTATGGGTTCTCCCATAACAGCAGTTTTTAATTTTTAGGTTTTTCAAATTTTTATGGATTTTTGGGTATATGAGAAAAGTAAAACAAGACAAAAAGAAACTAGAAAAAAGTAAACTAAGAAAAATAAAACAAGACAGAAATAAACTAAGCACAAATAAACTAGGCAAAAGTAAACTAAGCAAAACAAAGTAAAACAAAATAAAACAGAGAGAGAGGTAGAGTGTACTCCCCAGGTGAACTTATGAGTAGAGCTATGCCTCCCCGGCAACGGCGCCAGAAAACGGTCTTGATAACCCACAAGTATAGGGGATCGCGGCGGTCTTCGAGGGAAGTAAAACCCAAATTTATTGATTCGACACAAGGGGAGGTAAAGAATACTTATAAGCCTTAACAAGCGAGTTGTCAATTCAGTTGCACTGGAAAAGCACTAGTAACGGGGGTGATGTGAAAGTAACGATGATATGAGAGCAATAGTAATGATAACACGTCGGCGATAGTAATAACACGAGAGCAATGGCACCGAGAAAATAGTTGATACTACTTCCAATGACATGTAGAACGAGTATATGATGATGAAAGATGGACCGGGGTTCCCAGCTATCTACACTAGTGGCAACTCTCCAATAACAAGTGTTGGGTGAACAAATTACGGTTGGGCAATTGATAGGATTGAAATAGCATTAAGACGGAACATCAAGATCATTAATCATGTAGGCATGTTTTCCATATATAGTCATACGTGCTCGCAATGAGAAACTTGTACAACATCTTTTGTCCTACCAGTAGGTGGCAGTAGGGCCTCTAGGGAATCTCTTGGAAATTAAGGTACTCCTTTTAATAGAGCACCGGAGCAAAGCATTAACACTCCGTGAAAACATGTGATCCTCATATCTAAGCCTTTCCCTCCGGTTGTCCCAATTTCGTCACTTTGGGGCCTTTGGTTCCGGACATAGACATGTGCATACAACTTGTAGATACAATCTAAGCAATAAGTATAGAGCTTAAATCTAAGATCATGCCACTCGGGCCCTAGTGACAAGCATTAAACACAACAAGATTGCGGCAACAATAACTTCATAAACTTTGTAGATAGACAATCATAATGTAACAATCCATCGGATCCCGACAAACACAACACCGATTACATCGAGATGAATCTCAATCATGTAAGGCAGCTCATGAGATCATTGTATTGAAGTACATGGGGAGAGAATACCAACTAGCTACGGCTAGAACCCGTAGTCCATGGGGGAACTACTCACGGAGCATGATGGAGGCGATGGCGTTGATGGAGATGGCTTCAGGGGCACTTCCCCGTCCGGCGGGGTGCAGGAACGAGACCTCTGTCCCCGAAACGGAGTTTCGCGATGGTGGCGGCGCCCACGGAGTCTTTACGGAGTTTCGTCAATTGGTATCGAGTTTTTAGGTCGAAAGGGCTTATATAGGCGAAGAGGCGGCGCGGGAGGGGCAACGGGGTGCCCTCCCCATAGGCGGCGCGGCCAGGGGCTGGCCGCGCGGCCCTATGGTGTGGGGGCCCCAGGCCGCCCCTCTGGCTCCCCTTCGGTGTCCTGGTCCGTCTCGGTGAATTATGATGTTTGGTCTTCGTTTCGTCGAATTCCGAGAATATTGCCCGAACAGCCTTTCTGGAACCAAAAACAGCGGAAAACGAGGACGCGCATTGTGGCATCTTGTTAATAGGTTAGTTCGGAAAACGCATAAAATCATCATAAAGTGCAAGCAAAACATGTAAGTATTGTCATAAAACAAGCATGGAACATCGGAAATTATGGATACGTTGGAGACGTATCGGAGTTATGGACCTTGCTATGTTCTGTTGTACTACTCTGAGGGATGTGATATTTGCGGAATGGTACTTCGCGAATGTTATATCAACGACTGGCATACTACAACATGCAGTGGTATGCAGGGTCACCACAGACGACTACTTGCAGACTGTGATTCTGCACAAAGGAAATCAGATAGCAGCAATGCAATGCTTGCAGCTTTACCTAAAGGACTCAGCACGAGCTTGGTTAAGAGGTCTGCCGAAGGGTTCCATCAAATCATGGGACGACCTAGTAGACGCTTTCGTTGCCAATTTCCAAGCAACATACAAAAGGCCCATCGGGATTGAGGAATTACGGCATTGCCAGCAAAAGCAGAAGGAATCGTTACGCGATATTAAGGAAGAAAAACACGTCAGGGAAATCAAGAAGAAGCCAGCCGACCTTGCTCCAGAAGCTTCGGCAGCAAAAGCTTCGGCAGTTGATGGCACAACAGTCTTAGGAGACAGCAAGACACTGGCAATCGCTGTCGAGACCCCTAGTGAAATCAACGACGCTTCGAAAACCGCTAACGTGGTGGACAAGCCAGAAGATAAAAAGAACCTTTTCCTTGCTTAAAGTAGACGAATAATGTTTAGCTCTTTCTTTATTTTCAACAGGCCCCCCCTTCTTTTTTCTCGCCCTTTAGTCCCGTGTTTACTTTATTAATGAGAACTTAAATTTTGATTCCTTGATAAGCATTGCAGTAATTCGGAGCATCTAATCCGCATCATCGTAAACCTTTGCTTACACCCCTCGGTGAACGATGGTGCAACGTAGTACGCGGCAAAAGATTGTGCTCCGAAAAAGCCTCTACGAGTGCTAAAGGATGCAAAAATAAACAAGGACGATGACCTTTCCCTCTGCTATAGATGCCTCTACGAGCGCCGTAAATAGCAAGAGTTTGGAAATACATATAATACAACCCACGTTCGATATTTTACTTATGGAAATATCAAAGAACAATGGGCTCATCGGCAGAGTTGATGCTCCCGATATGTTCGGGAGCTGCTGCCAGAACATGCATCGGTTGAAAGCAAAGTTGCGCATACAACGGGTTTAGCAAGACCTGCAACACGAGCTGATCACTCAAACAATTTACTGACCAACGAGTACACATACGTTTAAACGGGCAATTAAGATTTGCTCCTCCAAAATTTGCCAACGGCATTGACACGGTAAAAGTACATATACATGTATCTACCGAACATAAAGTTTCAACTATGCAATCCAAACGCTTGGATGAGGTAGCCAAATTACTTATTTACAATAAGAACTTAAACCTGAATTACTCTTGTGGAGTTTCTCTTTCTTCAGGTATCTTCGAATCCCCTTCAAGCTTGTCAACAATTATATTGGCGGACAACACTACCTTCGGGTACAGCGTCTCCAAATCACCAACTGCGTTGGCGATAGTCAACAGATTCGCCGAAGGATAACGTGTAAGGACGAGGGCAAGTGTAAACCTGGCCCCTGCAAAAACCTGAGCTCGCACCAAGTTCCGAATTTTCTTGGTTCAGACATCAGAGTCAACAGCGTAGGAGGGATCGCGTTCAAGGGGAACATCGTCCTCCAAATTACCCTCAGGGCTTTGTAGCACTTGTCGAAGAAATGGTCTGGACCCGATCCTGGAATTGTGCGACAGCCGAAGCTTTTGAGTGCTCCCTCCAGAAAATTTCCTCGGCTGATGACAGTTGAGTCAATGCGTTCACGCGCTCATGAATCCGCTTGTTCTCTTCAGCACGGTTCAGGGCTATGACTAGCAAAGAAATTGACGAAAGATCAGGCAATATGTTTTTGACAAAGAATAATAAGCACAAGGACCAGGAAACTTACAATTCAAACTTTCAGTGGCCTTATGCAGTTCAGTAAGAGCATAATGCTCTACGTCGGCTGCAATTTCACCCTTCTTCCTGACAATGGCAGCCAAGGCATAGGTATTGCGCAAATCTTTTTCCATCTGCGCAATCCGATCCTTCATACGCTGGATTCGATCATCTTCAGAAAGAGCACCTGAAGAATCATCGACAAACGCAGGCACTGGGAAAACCTGCAAAAAACAGTGTCAAAGGCATGACAGATCGCATCGCTTCAGCATCAGAAGTAACTCCCATCGGGAGAATGCAAGCATAAATATCATAACAATGGTACATTAGCAACATTGCTAGCACGGAATTTATTACAATCACAAGTTTTGCGACAGAACAGTGTTTCACATCAATTCAAAAAGAAGTTTGTTACAATAATCAAGGGGCTTGAGTCTGGGTCGATAAACTTGGGCCAGCCGATGTTCTCTTTGATGAAACCAGTTCAAGGAGCTGACGTGCACACGTAAGAGCTGACGTTTTGAAGGTGCTTAAATCAATGAACTGCCCATCTTGATCTTTCGGAAGCTCCCTAGACATCTCCTCAATATCGGCCTTGAAGCCATGACCCATCATAAGTTGGAAGGCTAGGAGAGCACCATAAGTACGTGAAGTATGTTTGAATACCTCGATAACCTCCTTGGTGTCGACTGCGAAGGCATCGATCAGCTGCCCCAGAGTCTTGTCTTGACTGATCTTGGGGAAGATCATCGAGTGCATCCGCGCCGTGGCACCTTTACCCTTATCAAGGAGCTCCCGTGTAAGCTGGTGTGCGGCAAGAGTCATTGACACACTGTTTGCCGGAGAGTTGTTTGGAACTTTATCCAAGGCATCGGCAGGGATGTCAGCGGCTTCTGCAAGGGAATGAAATGGGAAAAGTTACTATCAAAGGGTTGAATTTCCAAAGTGATAATCGACAGGGAAGCATAAAAAGAATTACCAAGCAAAGCCAAGGAAGATTGGCGAAGAAGTTCATCCTTTTCAGTCACCCGAGTTTCGGCGACCAGCCTAGACGCCTCCTCTTCCTTCAGCTTCTCCTTCAGCTTGCTGAGTTCTGATGTCTACGGGAGCTTCTATTCTTGTAGACAGTGTTGGGCCTCCAAGAGCAGAGGTTTGTAGAACAGCAGCAAGTTTCCCTTAAGTGGATCACCCAAGGTTTATCGAACTCAGGGAGGAAGAGGTCAAAGATATCCCTCTCATGCAACCCTGCAACCACAAAGCAAGAAGTCTCTTGTGTCCCCAACACACCTAATAGGTGCACTAGTTCGGCGAAGAGATAGTGAAATACGGGTGGTATGAATAAGTATGAGCAGTAGTAACGAGCGCCGAGAAAAGTGCTTTGCCTAGGACGAGTAAACAAGCGAGTAGTAACGCAGCGAGTAGTAACGCAGTAAAACGAGTAAACAAGCAGCGATAGCGATATTTAGGAACAAGGCCTAGGGATTAGACTTTCACTAGTGGACACTCTCAACTTTGATCACATAACAGAATAAATAAATGCATACTCTACACTCTCTTGTTGGATGATGAACACCACTAATTGCGTAGGATTACACGAACCCTCAATGCCGGAGTTAACAAGCTCCACAATATTCAATGTTCATATTTAAATAACCTTAGAGTGCATGACAGATCAACACAACTAAACCAAGTACTAACATAGCATGCACATTGTCACCTTCACACTATGTAGGAGGAATAGATCACATCAATACCATCATAGCAATAGTTAACTTCATAATCTACAAGAGATCATAATCATAGCCTACGCCAAGTACTAACACGGATGCACACACCTGCCACCATTACACCGTGCGAGGAGGAATAAACTACTTTAATAACATCACTAGAGTAGCACATGGATAAATTGTGATACAAAACACATTGCAATCATAAAGGGATATAAATAAGCACTTCACTATGCCATTCATAACGGTGAATAAGTATTACGTGAAATATAGCCTAAGAGACCCACACGGTGCACACACTTGTCACCTTTACACACGTGGGACAAGGATTCTCCGGAGATCACATAAGTAAAACCCACTTGACTAGCATAATGACATCTAGATTACAAGCATCATCATATGAATCTCAATCATATAAGGCAGCTCATGAGATTATTGTATTGAAGTACATAGGAGAGAGATGAACCACATAGCTACCGGTACATCCCCGAGCCTCGATGGAGAACTACTCCCTCCTCATGGGAGACAGCAGCATTGATGGAGATGGTGGTGGTGTCGATGGAGGAGCCTTCCGGGGGCATTCCCCGTCCCGGCGGCGTGCCGGAACAGAGACTCCTGTCCCCCAGATCTTGGCTTCGCGATGGCGGCGGCTCTGGAAGGTTTCTCGTACCGTGGCTTTTCCGTATCGAGGTTTTAGGTCAGGGACCTTTATATAGGCGAAGAGGCGGCGTCAGAAGGTCAACGAGGCGGTGACACGCTAGGGGGGCGCCCCCCCCCCTAGGCCACGCCGGGCTGTCGTCTGGGGCCCACAGGGCCCCCCTCTGGCGACTCTCGGGTGTTCTGGAAGCTTCGTGGAAAAATAGGATGCTGGGCCTTGATTTCGTCCGATTCCGAGAATATTTCCTTACTAGGATTTCTGGAACCAAAAACTGCAGAAAACAGGAACTGGCCCTTCGGCATCTCGTCAATAGGTTAGTTCCGGAAAACGCATAAATAAGACATATAATGTGTATAAAACATGTAGATATCATCAATAATGTGGCATGGAACATAAGAAATTATCGATACGTCGGAGACGTATCAGCATCCCCAAGCTTAGTTCCTGCTCGTCCCGAGCAGGAAACGATAACAAAGATAATTTCTGGAGTGACATGCCATCATAACCTTGATCATACTATTGTAAGCATATGTAATGAATGCAGCGATCAAAACAATGGCAATGACATGAGTAAACAAATGAATCATAAAGCAAAAGACTTTTCATGAATAGTACTTCAAGACAAGCATCAATATGTCTTGCATAAGAGTTAACTCATAAAGCAATAAATTAAAGTAAAGGTATTGAAGCAACACAAAAGAAGATTAAGTTTCAGCGGTTGCTTTCAACTTATAACATGTATATCTCATGGATAATTGTCAACATAGACTAATATAACAAGTGCAATATGCAAGTATGTAGGAATCAATGCACAGTTCACACAAGTGTTTGCTTCTTGAGGTGGAGAGAAATAGGTGAACCGACTCAACATAAAAGTAAAAGAAAGGTCCTTCGCAGAGGAAAGCATCGATTGCTATATTTGTGCTAGAGCTTTTATTTTGAAAACAAGAAACAATTTTGTCAACGGTAGTAATAAAGCATATGTATCATGTAAATTATATCTTACAAGTTGCAAGCCTCATGCATAGTATACTAATAGTGCCCGCACCTTGTCCTAATTAGCTTGGACTACCGGGATCATCGCAATACACATGTTTTAACCAAGTGTCACAAAGGGGTACCTCTATGCCGCACTGTACAAAGGTCTAAGGAGAAAGCTCGCATTTTGGATTTCTCGCTTTTGATTATTCTCAACTTAGACATCCATACCGGGACAACATAGACAACAGATAATGGAATCCTCTTTAATGCATAAGCATGTGGCAACAATTAGTGTTCTCATATGAGATTGAGGATATATGTCCAAAACTGAAACTTCCACCATGATTCATGGCTTTAGTTAGCGGCCCAATGTTCTTCTCTAACAATATGCATGCTCTAACCATTAAAGTGGTAGATCTCCCTTACTTCAGACAAGACGGACATGCATAGCAACTCACATGATATTCAACAAAGAGTAGTTGATGGCGTCCCCGAAGCATGGTTATCGCACAACAAGCAACTTAATAAGAGATAAAGTGCATAAGTACATATTCAATACCACAATAGTTTTTAAGCTATTTGTCCCATGAGCTATATATTGCGAGAGGTAAAGAATGGAAATTTTAAAGGTAGCACTCAAACAATTTACTTTGGAATGGCGGAGAAATACCATGTAGTAGGTAGGTATGGTGGACACAAATGGCATAGTGGTTGGCTCAAGGATTTTGGATGCATGAGAAGTACTCCCTCTCGATACAAGGCTTAGGCTAGCAAGGTTATTTGAAACAAACACAAGGATGAACCGGTGCAGCAAAACTCACATAAAAGACATATTGTAAACATTATAAGACTCTACACCGTCTTCCTTGTTGTTCAAAACTCGATACTAGAAATTATCTAGACTTTAGAGAGACCAATTATGCAAACCAAATTTTAGCAAGCTCTATATATTTCTTCATTAATGGGTGCAAAGTATATGATGCAAGAGCTTAAACATGAGCACAACAATTGCCAAGTATCAAATTATCCAAGACATTTTATCAATTACTACATGTAGCATTTCCCGTTTCCAACCATATAACAATTAACGAAGCAGTTTCAACCTTCTCCATGAACATTAAAAGCTAAGAACACATGTGTTCATATGAACCAGCGGAGCGTGTCTCTCTCCCACACAAGCATTTATTCAAACAAAAACAAAAACAAAAGCACACAGACGCTCCAAGTAAAGTACATAAGATGTGGCCGAATAAAAATATAGTTTCAAGAGAAGAAACCTGATAATTTGTCGATGAAGAAGGGGATGCCTTGGGCATCCCCAAGCTTAGATGCTTGAGTCTTCTTGAAATATGCAGGGATGAACCATGGGGGCATCCCCAAGCTTAGACTCGTCACTCTTCTTGATCATAGTATATCATCCTCCTCTCTTGACCCTTGAAAACTTCCTCCACACCAAACTCGAAACAAACTCATTAGAGGGTTAGTGCATAATTAAAAATTCACATGTTCAGAGGTGACACAATCATTCTTAACACTTCTGGACATTGCCCAAAGCTACTCGGAAGGTAATGGAACAAGAAATCCATCCAACACGAGCGAAAGAGGCAATGCGAAATAAAAGGCAGAATCTGTCAAAACAGAACAGTCCGTAAAGACGAATTTTATTGAGGCACCAGACCTGCTCAGATGAAAATGCTCAAATAGAATGAAAGTTGCGTACATATCTGAGGATCACTCACGTAAATTGGCATAATTTTCTGAGTTACCTACAGAGAATTAGGCCCAGATTCGTGACGACAAGAAATCTGTTTCTGCGCAGTAATCCAAATCTAGTATGAACCTTACTATCAAAGACTTTACTTGGCACAACAATGCACAAAACTAAAATAAGGAGAGGTTGCTACAGTAGTAACAACTTCCAAGACTCAAAATAAAAAACAAAATTACTGTAGTAAAATAAACACATGGGTTATCTCCCAAGAAGTGCTTTCTTTATAGCCATTAAGATGGGCTCAGCAGTTTTAATGATGCACTCGCAAGAAATAGTAGTTGAAGCAAAAGAGAGCATCAAGAGGCAAATTCAAAACACATTTAAGTCTAACATGCTTCCTATGCATAGGAATCTTGTAAATAAACAAATTCATGAAGCATGATGCAACAAGCATAGAAAGATAAAACAAGTGCAGCTTCAAGATTTTCAGCAAAAAGAGAGGTGTTTTAGTAACATGAAAATTTCTACAACTATATTTTCCTCTCTCATAATAACTTTCAGTAGCAACATGAGCAAACTCAACAATATAACTATCACATAAAGCATTCTTATCATGAGTCTCATGCATAAAATTATTACTCTCCACATAAGCATAATCAATTTTATTAGTAATAGTGGGAGCAAATTCAACAAAGTAGCTATCATTATTATTCTCATCATAAAATATAGGAGGCATATTGTAATCATAATCAAATTTATCCTCCATAACAGGCGGTACTAAAAGACCAATATCATTATAATCATCATAGATAGGAGGCAAAGTATCATCAAAGTAAATTTTCTCCTCAATGCTTGGGGGACTAAAAATATCATGAAAACCAGCTTCCCCAAGCTTAGAACTTTTTATATCATTATCAACAATGGTGTTCAAAGCGTTCATACTAATATTACTACCAGCATGCAAATAAGGTTCCATAGGTTTTTTAATTTTCGCATCAAACCATCCATGTCTTAAATCAGGAAATAGAATAAGAAGCTCATTGTTGTCCATTATGCCTAACTAGTGTAAACAAGAAACAAAAAGATGCAATTGCAGGATCTAAAGGAATAGCTTCGAGCACACACACAACGGCAACAGAAAAGTACTTTACCTGGGACCGGAGTATGAGTGCCTTTTACCTTTCCTCCCCGGCAACGGCGCCAGAAAAGTGCTTGATGTCTACGGGAGCTTCTATTCTTGTAGACAGTGTTGGGCCTCCAAGAGCGAGAGGTTTGTAGAACAGCAGCAAGTTTCCCTTAAGTGGATCACCCAAGGTTTATCGAACTCGGGGAGGAAGAGGTCAAAGATATCCCTCTCATGCAACCACTGCAACCACAAAGCAAGAAGTCTCTTGTGTCCCCAACACACCTAATAGGTGCACTAGTTCGGCGAAGAGATAGTGAAATACAGGTGGTATGAATAAGTATGAGCAGTAGTAACGGCGCTGGAAAAGTGCTTTGCCCGGGACGAGTAAACAAGCAGTAGTAACGCAGCGAGTAGTAACGCAATAAAACGAGTAAACAAGCAGCGATAGCGATATTTAGGAACAAGGCCTAGGGATTAGAATTTCACTAGTGGACACTCTCAACTTTGATCACATAACAGAATAAATAAATGCATACTCTACACTCTCTTGTTGGATGATGAACACCACTAATTGCGTAGGATTACACGAACCCTCAATGCCGGAGTTAACAAGCTCCACAATATTCAATGTTCATATTTAAATAACCTTAGAGTGCATGACAGATCAACACAACTAAACCAAGTACTAACATAGCATGCACACTTGTCACCTTCACACTATGTAGGAGGAATAGATCACATCAATACCATCATAGCAATAGTTAACTTCATAATCTACAAGAGATCATAATCATAGCCTACGCCAAGTACTAACACGGATGCACACACTGTCACCATTACACCGTGCAGGAGGAATAAACTACTTTAATAACATCACTAGAGTAGCACATGGATAAATTGTGATACAAAACACATTGCAATCATAAAGGGATATAAATAAGCACTTCACTATGCCATTCATAATAGTGAATAAGTATTCATGAAATATAGCCTAAGAGACCCACACGGTGCACACACACTGTCACCTTTACACACGTGGGACAAGGAGTCTCCGGAGATCACATAAGTAAAACCCACTTGACTAGCATAATGACATCTAGATTACAAGCATCATCATATGAATCTCAATCATGTAAGGCAGCTCATGAGATTATTGTATTGAAGTACATAGGAGAGAGATGAACCACATAGCTACCGGTACAGCCCCGAGCCTCGATGGAGAACTACTCCTTCCTCATGGGAGACAGCAGCGTTGATGGAGATGGCGGTGGTGTCGATGGAGGAGCCTTCCGGGGGCACTTCCCCGTCCCGGCGGCGTGCCGGAACAGAGACTCCTGTCCCCCAGATCTTGGCTTCGCGATGGCGGCGGCTCTGGAAGGTTTCTCGTATCGTGGCTTTTCCGTATCGAGGTTTTAGGTCAGGGACCTTTATATAGGTGAAGAGGCGGCGTCAGAAGGTCAACGAGGCGGTGACACGCTAGGGGGGCGCGCCCCCCCCCTAGGCCGCGCCGGGCTGTCGTCTGGGGCCCACAGGGCCCCACTCTGGCGACTCTCGGGTGTTCTGGAAGCTTCGTGGAAAAATAGGATGCTGGGCCTTGATTTCGTCCGATTCCGAGAATATTTCCTTACTAGGATTCTGGAACCAAAAACAGCAGAAAAACAGGAAGCGGCCCTTCGGCATCTCGTCAATAGGTTAGTTCCGGAAAACGCATAAATATGACATATAATGTGTATAAAACATGTAGATATCATCAATAATGTGGCATGGAACATAAGAAATTATCGATACGTCGGAGACGTATCAAGTTCCTTCTTCAGGGAGTCGACCTCTTGGCGAGCAGCGGCGGCTGTTTTGTTTGCGCCTTCCAACTTCAAGGAAGAGGAGTTAACTTCCCTCTGCAGCCGAACCTTGTCCGCTTCCAGAGAAGTAAAATTGGAGGAGAAGGCCTCCAAGGAAGATATAACGCCTCGCAGATCCTTAAGGAAATGGGAAAATAAATGTTTGACGAAGAATCATTAATCAAGGCACATTCAGGAAAGTTTGCGGTATGATCGAGAAAGACTTACAGTTTTTTCCTGAAGGAGTTGCGGCGGCGACAGTCGAAGGAATATCCTTCCCCTTAGAAAGGGAGGAGGCAGTCGATATTTGAGCCGCGGGGGTTGCAGTAGGAGCCGAAGCTTCGGAAGCTGCGACGTCTGGCAGAGCGGCATCAGATTTGGCCTTCTTAGGCGGGGGCTCGATGAGACCTTCGTCACTACGAAAGAAAATGGTTAGCAAAAGTTATGAAAGAAATACGAATGATGAATGCAAAATACGAACTCTAGGAAAAAGGCACTTACAGGTCGAAGAGATCGTCTTCATCGGCAAAGCCGCCGGTTGACCTCTTCACAGGCGGAGCTCTGACCTCCTCCACAGCTGCATTAATAAAGGCATCATGATCAGCGTCGTCATCACGCACTGATCCCGCTGTGTCGCAAGTATCGTTGGCTGGGGGAGGAGGATCGGCAAAGACAGCTTCAGAATCTATCGGATCATCATGTTCGGCAGTATGAAAATCGACAGGAGTTGAGGAACCTCTTCCTTCGGAAGTGTCGTTTGGTAAATCATGCAAGTTTTCAGAAACTATGGGAATCTGGCAAAGAAAGGAGTAAATGAGAACAATAGTAGTTGTGTCAGCAAAGTGGAACAAGGTCATAAGAATATGAGAAGAAAAATTTACCTCTGTCAACGGATGATCAGCATCAAGAGGAGAATAGGAAGATATCAGCGGGATCTAGTCTTCCTGGCTAAAGAGAGTGAGGCGACAAACTTCATCAAGCAACTCCTTTTCCGATAGTTCAGCAATGTTTATCCTGGTTTCATCCTTTGGACCTGAATATAACCACATCAGACGAACCCTGGCCATGATTGGCTGGACTCGACGTTTCAAGCAAACCGCAGCCACCTCTGTACCAATCATGGTTTGGTCGTCGGTTTCTTTGATCCGAAGAAATTTGGCAAATAATTTGTCGGCTGTTGTCTTTTCGTCGGGAGAAAGAATATTCTTCCAAGAATGCCTAGGTTTGGCTTCAAGGACGTCGGCAAAGCGAGGAAGCTGAGACTCGGTTGTTGAGGAATCCTTAACATAAAACCATTTCAGTCTCCATCCTTGCATGGATTCTCTCATTGGGAAACTGAAATAATTGACCTCTGAACGAACAACAAACCCCACTCCCCCAAGGACAAAGGGTCCATTGCTGCTACTGTATCTCTTTACGAAGAATATTTTCTTCCACAACCCAAAGTGAGGCTCGATGCCCAAAAACGCTTCAGAAAGGGTGATGAACACAGCAACGTGGAGGATTGAGTTAGGAGTGAGTTTCCACAGTTGGATTTCGTAAGTCCGCAGAAGACGACGGAGGAACTCGTGAGCAGGAAGCGAAAGACCCCGATACAAGAACGACAGGAACATCACGATAAAACCAGCAGGAGGATTGGGCCGAGAGATCGCACCTGGGAGAATCACATTCTCCTCATCGGAGGAGATTAGCCCAAGGCTTCGGGCCCTCTTCTCATCACGCTTTGTGATGGAGGACGCTAGCCAGTCTCCAGGTTTGGCTGCGGCTACCGAACTTGGCGGCGCCGACGGCGTCGGAGCTGGGGGAGGAGCATCTGGCGCGCTTCTCTTCGGAAGGTTTGAGGAGGCCTTGGCGGTGGCGCCACCGCTCGTGGATCTGGCGGCGGCGGCGAGGTTCTTCTTCTTCCCCATCGCAAGATCTGGAGAAGATCTAAAAACGGTGGCGGCGGCGCGGCGGTTGTGAAAGAGAAAGGTAGAAGAAGAACAGAGGATGCTACGATGAATATGAGAGAATGCTAAGGATTTTTTCCTAAGAGATTTTAAGAAGAGGAAAACTTGAGGATTGCGTGGGCACGTGTCGTTGCTGCCAGTTCATTAAGAGGACCTTTTCTCCATCGTTGATCGCGGAAATCGAGGAGGCACCTTGGTAACTGTACGAGGAAGGCGGATATTACTTAAAAGCAGAGCCAGGCAGAGGTAGGATGGGCCCATCGGGTCGCGTCCTGTCAGTCAAAATCAAAGTAACAATAACGTCATCAGTGACTTCGTAAGGAACGCTCGAGGCATTCGAAGAAATGTAAAAGGTATCGGATGGTGATCTTGAGTCTATGTACGGATCGTGAGCATCCGCACCTAGACTCGGGGGCTACTCCCATCGGGAGCGCTTGACGCGCACCCGATAAAATGAGCACTCGAAGATTTTCTTGTGAAGAAATATTTGTAGAAAAGGATGGAATGATCAGCTCGAGTCTGCACCCGGTTACAAGCGCCCGTGTCCAGACTCGGGGGCTACTCCCATCGGGAGCGCTGGATGCGCACCCGACAGAACTTTTTTGCACTCCAGGATCATGCCCGGGGACTTGATTCTGCGTAGGGTGACGTTGTTTTGCCATCGACAGTTAACCAGCAAAAGTTGGGCACGTTACTTATTATCCCTTAAGCGTTGAAAACTTATCGAAGAAAACAAGCCTTGGTACAAATGTATCGGATGACCCATGAAGACTTGCAGTAAAACTTCGACAGAGGAAAATGTTCGAGTGGTACAACTTGAGTCTACGCACGGATTGCAAGCATCCGTACCTAGACTCGGGGGCTACTCCCATCGGGAGTGCTTGACGCGCACCCGATAGAAGAAGATGATGCTGATACAAGATGGACAAAAACAATCAAGGAGAAGAACATTAGGCGGAGGCATGCTTTAGTCTCTACCCGAACTATCTTCGGCTAGACACTCGGGGGCTACTGATGTGGGTATTACCCTTCGGGTAACTGATACGTCTCCGACGTATCGATAATTTCTTATGTTCCATGCCACATTATTGATGATATCTACATGTTTTATACATACTTTATGTCATATTTATGCGTTTTCCGGAACTAACCTATTGACGAGATGCCGAAGGGCCAGTTCCGTTTTACTGCTGTTTCTGGTTTCGAAATCCTAGTAACGAAATATTCTCGGAATTGGACGAAATCAACGCCCAGGTTCCTATTTTGCCCGGAAGCATCCAGAACACACGAGAACCGCCAGAGAGGGGGCACGGGCCCACCAGACGCCAGGCTGGCGCGGCCTGGGGGTGGCCCGCGCCCCCCTATGGTGTCGTCGCCCCGTTGACCTTCTGACGCCGCCTCTTCGCCTATAAAAAGGTCCCAGACCTAAAACACGACGGGAAAAGCCACGGTACGAGAAACCTTCCAGAGCCGCCGCCATCGCGAAGCCAAGATCTGGGGGACAGGAGTCTCTGTTCCGGCACGCCGCCGGGACGGGGAAGTGCCCCCGGAAGGCTCCTCCATCAACACCACCGCCATCTTCATCAACGCTGCTGTCTCCCATGAGGGGGGAGTAGTTCTCCATCGAGGCTCGGTGACGTGGGCATACCCTTTGGGTACCCATTATTAGTATACCTGGCTCGGCCCAATATGGAGAATACCAAATATGGAGAAGACCCAACAAGGCAACCCGAAGAAGTAGTCGACTAGGACTCTTGTAAAACCCTAGGCTGGTTGCATATATAAAGCTAGCCAGGGCACCCGAAATAAGGAGGAGAGCAGATAGACAGAATATAGACAACACATCTCCGCCTACAGCTGCACCCTGTAAACATACATATGATCATATAGTGGATTGCTAGCAGCACGTAGGGATCCTCCACCGAGGGGACCCGAAGCTGGGTACGTCGTGTGCCTAATCTCGTCCCCGGAATCTCCATCGTCGCTCTCTCCCGAAACCCTAGTCTACAATACGTAGGCATTGCCGAGGTGATCCCTCGTTAATTGGCGCCGTCTGTGGGGATCTCGGCGACTGGATTTCGTTATCCGGGCGGGATCATTCATCTACATCGGGCTATGGATCTACAACGTCCAGCTTCATCGTCAGCGATTTATCGCCGTTGCGGTCGCCTGCGGGCGATTCCGTCGCTGCCGTGGTCTGCGTCTTGTGCGCCAAAAAAAAAAATTTATGGCAAGAGGAGATCGATCGGCCGGAGTCATAGGTCGCCAAAGTACAATCACGGCGATAATTCTCCAAGTCGTCGAAATCATAAAAGCAGAGCTAGCTGGATCGATCACGGACAAGTTCGGGTCAGAAATCTACAGGACTCAATGATGCCGTATTAGCCGAAATCACGGATCCACAAGTCGCCATCAATCCCTGCTACTATGGAGACAAACCGAGGATAGGAGTACAGGAAACAACAGTTTGGAGGATCAAATCCCGACGTGTCGAGAGCAATCTACTACTCTGTATGCATGTACCTGTTTTTGTCGGGTGCAAGACGGACAGCGGCGGCCGCTGCAGTCTAGCAGTGGAAAGGATAAAAGTATTGCGTGCTTGAGTCAAATCAAGATAGTAGAAAAAGAAGAGAACAAAGCTACAGCAGCAGGACAGAACGAAAAGCATTCAGAATAGGATGTATCATGTACAAAGCGTTCTGGAAAAAGGCAACTCATCAGGAAAAAAAAAACAGTGATAGCAGTGGATCAAGCTCCAAAAAGATCGTCTGTGTTCTATATGCTTCTTCATGGATGGTTTCCTCGTAAAAAAATGGCCACCAATTCGTCTGTGTTCTGGTCGCTGCCAAACTACTCGCGACGTCCCGGAAAAAAGAGATCGTTTGGTCAAATCAAGGCTGCGCCCGCGTGATCTTGTCCTAGGACACAAGGAACGGAAGCTGAAAGCTGGAAAGCTAGGAAGAAATCATTTGAGTCAGGTTCCAAGGAAAAGAGAATTTTTCTTTTGTTCGGATCTGAGCCAGATCGTATGAGCAAGTGGATATAAAGATTTGGTCAGACTACTAAGCAAAGCTAAGTACCTACTACCTCTCATGCAATAAAAGCCAGTAATATTCTCACATGAATTTGTATGTGCTATTCACGTCTCCATCTTGCGTTGGTACTATGAAGCTACACAGGACATGCAAAGAATCAAACTACTTCTTGCTCGATAGCGGGCAGTCGCCATTGCATATTTTGCTGTCGCGGATCATATTCACCGCCTATAGTCGCCAAATTCGCCCGTCGAGGTTCCGATACATCGACAATGTCTTCATCGATTGTGTCACTTTTCGACTACGTCCGCTGCGCTGGTCACTTCCGGCTAAACGCCGCGCGGCCTCGCCATATCAACTACATCCACCTCATCGACTACTACTTCCCTACATGGATCAAGCCATCGAGTTCATCAGCGACGAACATCCGATACAAAAATATCAGGTGCTATATTTCCAATTAATTACTACATGCAAAATTTATTTGGCCAAATATTTTTTCGGCTCGTGTTATTACTTGCTCGCAGAATTTTTGCGCCGTAATATAACTGCAGAAGAATAAGCTTCGACAACTTTGCTGTGTCGAACCCATTCGCCGCCGCGCACTCGCCGCACTTGGGGGTTCACCTATCGTGGATCCTCCACATTGACTGTGTCCTCTTCATCGACTACTTCTGGCCAGGCGCCGCGCGACTACATCAACTATGTCCGCCACATGACTTGCTTCCACGTCGGCTCCACCGCAGCCGATAAAAAAGCTAATTGTCTCTCTTTCAAGATTCAATTATTATTTACTTCTGTTACACCCAAATACTCGAGGGCTGCACCATTACATCATTAGAGCAAATACACCCAATACTAGGAGTTGTGGCATTACTTTGTTACCACAAATACACTCGATTACTTGGTGAATTTCTTTTCATCGCCTCTGGATATATCTCCTTCGGCTCCGTGGATTTATTTTCGGCTTAGTGAAATTACCTTCTTCGGATCAGTGGAGTCATCTTCTTCGGCTTATTGGATTTTTCTTCATCGGATTCATCTTATAAGATTCATTTATATGAATATTACTGGCTTACTCTTATACAACATTACCCAAGGTGTTTCGGGTCACTAGATTTATCATTGAGGATTATTACTGGATTTATTTTCTTCGGCGGATTCATTTTCTATATTACTGGATTCTTCGGATCAATGGATTCATCTTCTATGATATCAGCGGATTCATCTTCTATGGTTATTACTGGATTCTTCGGGTCAATGGATTCATCCTCTATGATATCGATGGATTTATCTTCAATATATAATCTATATTTAATGGCGTAATCTTCAATATGGATTCATCTCAAATACTTCATCTGGGATTCATCTTCGTATATTATTGTTTATGGCTTCATCTTAAATGGCTTCACCAAATATGACGCCGCGACTCCATCAACTTATTTCGACATCACGTCTAACGCTCGGGGGCTCGACAACGATTTCACCTCGGGTCACGACTGCGACACAACAAATCATGACATCACCTCAGCAACGCTCGGGGGCTCGGCTATTTCTTCATCAACAATTTCGCGGCATCCACTTTTGCTATTTGGTGGTTTCTACTTCGGCTAGATTTCTTATCTACACTTGAAGACTTCATCATGCATCGACTTCGTCGTGTCCAAAAAGCTAAGTGTTCTTTTATTTTGTACAAAGTTGATTATCATTTACTTTCGCCGCACCCGACGCTCGGGGGCTGCGCGGCATATATTCGCTTTACATATCATCGAATCTGAGCATCTAACACCGCATGCGAAAAAGAGAGTCAAGGAAAAGATAGAAAAAGTTTGTTTATTTGTGCAGGAGAAAGCAAAATTTAAAGTATATAAGAGAGAACCCGACAAAATTGTCTACAGGGAGAACTCGACGAAATTGTCTTCAAGAAAGGACAGGACCCGAAGAATTATCTTCAAGGAGGTCTCGAAAAATTATCTTCAAGGAGGTGCCGAAGAATTATCCTCAAGGATTTTCCAAAGAATTATCCTCAAGGAGTTGCCGAAAAATTATCTTCAAGGGGGTGCCGAAAAATTATCTTCAAAGAGGTCCCGAAAAATTATCTTCAAGGAGGTCCCGAAAAAATAGCTTCAAAGAGAACCCAAAGAATTATCCTCAAGGAGGACCCGAAGAAATTTTCCTGAGGGAGGAACTCGACGAAATTATCATCAAGGAGAAACCAAAAAAAAAAAAAAAAAGGAGGAGTAGAAAAAAAAAGAGGATGGACAAATCTTCGGGTCCATTGACTCGTTATTTGTTCTGAGCAAGAGCATCGGCGATATGCCTGACGACAATATAGAAGAACCAATATATTCGGCTATCTCATCAAGCCCGAGAGAAAAATATAGAAGAACCCGCAAAATGGGTCATTGCATCAGCCGAACAAGGCACTCGACAATATATTCTCAGAGCGCCAAAGTTGCGATCAATCTCGCGAATGCCGCAAAACTTTGCGAAGGTAAGACCCCGGATCCGTTCTGCTGGGCGTGGCATCGCCAAAGACTGCGCTCTGCTACTTTTATCCGTATCAACAGATACGAAGAAAAATCCTAACGGACGCGTTAGGTACCCGATAAATATGACTGGGACTCGATAGAATGGTAAGACCTTAAGTGGCACCTGTCGAAGTTTACACCAGTATCCCGGGATCATGTCCAGGGACGTGATCTTGAAGTAGGTTTTTGCGGATTGCCACTAGAGCAGTTAACTAGTACCTGATCCGTCAGATGAACTAGCCCCAATTACCATTATCCCTGTACAATATAGATATGGATGTCAAATAAAAATAGCAACGGCCTGGAGTCGATAAAAAGAGGGGCGCACCAAGTTGTTTATCGAGTAGTACAACTTGAGCCTATGCCTAGGTGCAAGCACCTGCTCATAGGCTCGGGGCTACTCTTATCGAGAGTATTGTTCACCCTCCCGATAAGAAAGAGGAAAAATTGTGGAGTCAATTACAAGCAAGTTGAGCCTACACCCAAGTGCAAACACTTGGCTGTAGCCTCGGGGGCTACTCCCATCCGGAGCGCTGGTCGCGCACCCGATAGAAAAATAACTTCGACAACATCTATGACAATCAAGGTTTGTAGACTCAACTCGATTCTACGACTCGAGTGGAGCCTACTCCCATCGGGAGCACATGGATTTCATCAAATCCTCCGAAGTATAGTTAAGTTCTTTATCGAGTAGTACAACTTGAGTCTATGCCCAAGTGCAAGCACTTGCCCATAGACTCGGGGGCTACTCCCATCGGGAGCGCTGCCGCGCACCGATAATTTCAAGAATCGTCGACATCATCTACGCTACACATGATCTACGACATGGACCTCGCCTTGTATTTCTTCGACTTCGGAGATGGTTATGTTTGGAGTTTCTACGCAAGTCTTCGACTTCCCTATAAACTCGGGGGCTACTGACGTGGGCATACCCTTCGGGTACCCATTATTAGTATACCTGGCTCGGCCCAATATGGAGAATACCAAATATGGAGAAGACCCAACAAGGCAACCCGAAGAAGTAGTCGACTAGGACTCTTGTAAAACCCTAGGCTGGTTGCATATATAAAGCTAGCCGGGGCACCCGAAATAAGGAGGAGAGCGGATAGACGGAATATAGACAACACATCTCCGCCTACGGCGGCACCCTGTAAACATACATATGATCATATAGTGGATTGCTAGCAGCACGTAGGGATCCTCCACCGAGGGGACCCGAAGCTGGGTACGTCGTGTGCCTAATCTCGTCCCCGGAATCTCCATCGTCGCTCTCTCCCGAAACCCTAGTCTACAATACGTAGGCATTGCCGAGGTGTTCCCTCGTCACTCGGGGCTGTACCGGTAGCTATGTGGTTAATCTCTCTCCTATGTGCTTCAATACAATAATCTCATGAGCTGCCTTACATGATTGAGATTCATATGATGATGCTTGTAATCTAGATGTCATTATGCTAGTCAAGTGGGTTTTACTTATGTGATCTCCGGAGACTCCTTGTCTCACGTGTGTAAAGGTGACAGTGTGTGCACCGTGTGGGTCTCTTAGGCTATATTTCACAGAATACTTATTCACTCGTTATGAATGGCATAGTGAAGTGCTTATTTATATCCCTTTATGATTGCAATGTGTTTTGTATCACAATTTATCCATGTGCTACTCTAGTGATGTTATTAAAGTAGTTTATTCCTCCTGCACGGTGTAATGGTGACGAGTGTGTGCATCCGTGTTAGTACTTGGCGTAGGCTATGATTATGATCTCTTGTAGATTATGAAGTTAACTATTGCTATGATGGTATTGATGTGATCTATTCCTCCTACATAGTGTGAAGGTGACAGTGTGCATGCTATGTATGTTAGTACTTGGTTTAGTTGTGTTGATCTGTCATGCACTCTAAGGTTATTTAAATATGAACATTGAATATTGTGGAGCTTGTTAACTCCGGCATTGAGGGTTCGTGTAATCCTACACAGTTAGTGGTGTTCATCATCCAACAAGAGGGTGTAGAGTATGCATTTATCTATTCTGTTAGGTGATCAAAGTTGAGAGTGTCCACTAGTGAAAGTCTAATCCCTAGGCCTTGTTCCTAAATACGCTATCGCTGCTTGTTTACTTGTTTTACTTGCGTTACTACTGCTGCGTTACTACGCTTGTTTACTTGTCTCGGGCAAAGCACTTTTACGGTGCCGTTGCCACTTGCTCATACTTATTTATACCACCTGTATTTCACTATCTCTTCGCCGAACTAGTGCACCTATTAGGTGTGTTGGGGACACAAGAGACCTCTTGCTTTGTGGTTGCAGGGTTGCATGAGAGGGATATCTTTGACCTCTTCCTCCCTAAGATCGATAAACCTTGGGTGATCCACTTAAGGGAAACTTGCTGCTGTTCTACAAACCTCTGCTCTTGGAGGCCCAACATTGTCTACAAGAATAGAAGCTCCCGTAGACATCAAGCTATTTTCAGGCGCCGTTGCTGGGGAGGAAAGGTAAAAGGTACTCACACTCCGGATCTCGGCTACTAAGCTATTTTCACCGTTGTAAGTACTCGAAGCTATTTCCTTTAGATCCCGCAATTGCATCTTTTTGTTTCTTGTTTACACTAGTTTGGCATAATGGACGACAATGAGCTTCTTATTCTATTTCCTGATTTAAGACATGGATGGTTTGATGCGAAAATTAAAAAACCTATGGAACCTTATTTGCATGCTCGGTAGTAATATTAGTATGAACGCTTTGAACACCATTGTTGCTAATGATATGGAAAATTCTAAGCTTGGGGAAGCTGGTTTTCATGATCTTTTTAGTCCCCCAAGCATTGAGGAGAAAATTTTCTTTGATGATACTTTGCCTCCCATATATGATGATTATAATGATAGTGGTCTTTTGGTGCCACCTACTATGGAGAGTAAATTTTGTTGTGATTATACTATGCCTCCTACACTTGATGAGAATAATAATGATAGCTACTTTGTTGAATTTGCTCCCACTACAACTAATAAAATTGATTATGCCTATGTGGAGAGTAATAATTTTATGCATGAGACTCATGATAAGAATGCTTTATGTGATAGTTATATTGTTGAGTTTGCTCATGTTGCTACTGAAAGTTATTATGAGAGAGGAAAATATGGTTGTAAAAGTTTTCATGTTACTAAAACACCTCTCTATGTGCTGAAATTTTTGAAGATACACTTGTTCTATCTTTCTATGCTTGTTACTTTGCTCTTCATGAACTTGTTTATTTACAAGATTCCTATGCATAGGAAGCATGTTAGACTTAAATGTGTTTTGAATTTGCTTCTTGATGCTCTCTTTTGCTTCAACTACTATTTCTTGCGAGTGCATCATTAAAACTACTGAGCCCATCTTAATGGCTATAAAGAAAGAACTTCTTGGGAGATAACCCATGTGTTTATTTTGCTACAGTACTTTGTTTTATATTTGTTTCTTGGAAGTTGTTACTACTGTATCAACCTCTCCTTATCTTATTTTATTGCATTGTTGTGCCAAGTAAAGTCTTTGGTAGTAAAGTTCATACTAGATTTGGATTACTGCGCAGTAATGCATTTCTTTCTTTGTCACGAATTTCGACCTGCCTCTCTGTAGGTAGCTCAGAAAAATATACCAATTTACGTGAGTGATCCTCAGATATGTACGCAACTTTCATTCAATTTGGGAATTTTCATTTGAGCAACTCTGGTGCCTCAATAAAATCCTTCTTTACGGACTGTTCTGTTTTGACAGATTCTGCCTTTTATTTCGCATTGCCTGTTTTGCTATGATGGATGAATTTCTTTGTTCCATTAATGTCCAGTAGATTTATGGTGTTAAGAATGATTGTGTCACCTCTGAACATGTTAATTTTTATTGTGCACTAACCCTCTAATGAGTTGTTTCAAGTTTGGTGTGGAGGAAGTTTTCAAGGGTCAAGAGAGGAGGATGATATACTATGATCAAGAAGAGTGAAGAGTCTAAGCTTGGGGATGCCCTCATGGTTCATCCCTGGATATTATAAGAAGACTCAAGCATCTAAGCTTGGGGATGCCCAAGGCATCCCCTTCTTCATCGACAAATTATCAGGTTTCTTCTCTTGAAACTATATTTTTATTCGGTCACATCTTATGTGCTTTACTTGGAGCGTCTGTGTGCTTTTATTCTTTGTTTTGTTATTTTCATTCTCTGAATAAATACATGTTTGTGTGGGAGAGAGACACGCTCCGCTGGTTCATATGAACACATGTGTTCTTAGCTCATAATATTCATGGCGAAGGTTGAAACTGCTTCGTTAATTGTTATATGGTTGGAAACGGAAAATGCTACATGTAGTAAATTGGTAAAATGTCTTGGATAATGTGATACTTGGCAATTGTTGTGCTCATGTATAAGCTCTTGCATCATATACTTTGCACCCATTAATGAAGAAATACATAGAGCTTGCTAAAATTTGGTTTGCATAATTGGTCTCTCTAAAGTCTAGATAATTTCTAGTATTGAGTTTGAACAACAAGGAAGACGGTGTACAGTCTTATAATGTTTACAATATGTCTTTTATGTGAGTTTTGCTGCACCGGTTCATCCTTGTGTTTGTTTCAAATAACCTTGCTAGCCTAAGCCTTGTATCGAGAGGGAATACTTCTCATGCATCCAAAATCCTTGAGCCAACCACTATGCCATTTGTGTCCACCATACCTACCTACTACATGGTATTTCTCCGCCATTCCAAAGTAAATTGCTTGAAGTGCTACCTTTAAATTTCTATCCTCTACCTTTACAATATATAGCTCATGGGACAAATAGCTTAAAAACTATTGTGGTATTGAATATGTACTTATGCATTTTATTTCTTATAAGTTGCTTGTTGTGCGATAACCATGTTCCTGGGGACGCCATCAACTACTCTTTGTTGAAAATCATGTGAGTTGCTATGCATGTTCGTCTTGTCTGAAGTAAGGGCGATCTACCACTTTATGGTAAGAGCGTGCATATTGTTAGAAAAGAGCATTGGGCCGCTAACTAAAGCCATGATCCATGGTGGAAGTTTCAGTTTTGGACATATATCCTCAATCTCATATGAGAACACTAATTGTTGCCACATGCTTATGCATTAAAGAGGAGTCCATTATCTATTGTCCATGTTGTCCCGGTATGGATGTCTAAGTTGAGAATAATCAAAAGCGAGAAATCCAAAATGCGAGCTTTCTCCTTAGACCTTTGTACGAGCGGCATGGAGGTACCCCTTTGTGACACTTGGTTAAAACATGTGTATTGCGATGATCCGGTAGTCCAAGCTAATTAGGACAAGGTGCGGGCACTATTAGTATACTATGCATGAGGCTTGCAACTTGTAAGATATAATTTACATGATACATATGCTTTATTACTACCGTTGACAAAATTGTTTCTTGTTTTCAAAACCAAAGCTCTAGCACAAATATAGCAATCAATGCTTCCCTCTGCGAAGGACCCCTTCTTTTACTTTTATGTTGAGTCAGTTCACCTATCTCTCTCCACCTCAAGAAGCAAACACTTGTGTGAACTGTGCATTGATTCCTACGTACTTGCATATTGCACTTGTTATATTACTTTGCATTGACAACTATCCATGAGATATACATATTACAAGTTGAAAGCAACCGCTGAAACTTAATCTTCCTTTGTGTTGCTTCAATACCTTTACTATGAATTTATTGCTTTATGAGTTAACTCTTATGCAAGACTTATTGATGCTTGTCTTGAAAGTACTGTTGACGTCAGAAACCCACTGGCGGGCAGAGACGGGCAACACCGTAGAGCCGGGAACAACTAGGGCTGCGGCTGGCCTTAGTCTCTCTGAGCGACGGCCCGCAAAGCCTCCTGGTCGCACGCACCGATGTTTATCACAAGGGCGTGCCACCTGACCTATACCTGGTCAGGAAGGTGTGGATGATGCCTCGCTTAGTTTCCTGCAGGGCACACACGTAAACGTTAAATACGAGCCTCGATCGGCTCTCAGGTTATCCTCTGAATCGGCTCAAAGAGCCGATCCACCCATGATTCGGACGAGGTGTCCGAATATATGGTGGTCCTGCTTGATCAAGGTAAAGCTAATGAGATCTACGACGATGTGGGGTTTTCACCGCATAATCGGATCATCCTACTCCAGGTTGGGCCTCGCGGCCACGCACGGTGATCGTAAGCCGATCCTAAACAAGGCCTAAAAACCAACACGAGGTTGATCCTCGGAACATCCCGCTTAGGGCCAACGAACGACACCCTACGTGCCGCTGGATCCTCCCCCCCTTTGTAAGGCCTAACTATTGCAGATATTAAACTAATCCTTGAAGAACAAGGAGCAATCGTAACGGATCAGATCTACTAAACTATGATCAAGCGGGGTGTCGCCCCTACACCCAAGATAGGTGTAAGGGCGGCTAGACATGCAAGGGTTGCACTACGAAAGCATGTAATATGAAGAACAATGCTAACCCTAACATGTCTAAGATAACTACGTTGCTCGCCATCAAAAAGGCTTCAGTACGAGCAACGCATGAACAACGTAGGCAGGCTTGTGCTGCCTAGATCGCAAGATGCGATCTAGGCAGCATGACGCTTACCGGTAGAAACCCTCGAGACGAAGGAGTTGGCGATGCGCCGAAATTTGTTTGTGGTTGAACGTTGGTTGTTGTTTATTCCATAAACCCTAGATACATATTTATAGTCCAGCGGACTTTCTAATGTGGACGTGCACCAAACCGTGCACGAGTAAGATTCTAACTTCTAAACTAAGATGCGATCTAATATGTTACAGATACACGGGCAATTAAGCCCAATTTGGTATAAAAGGCCGATTCACGTATTCCTTCTATATATATTCTTCACGTCCATCTTGATCGCGGCCCACCTCTGACTTGGTCAAATTCTGGTGATAACACATGCCCCCCTGGTTTTGGAAATGACATTTCCAAAATCATTACGCTTTCTTTCGTCGGGTCACGTCGTGGCAGAGCAGAGCTGCCGCAGAATCCCCATCATGATACCTCTGCTTTGCCCCTTCCACTTCTCCACGTGGCCGTAAAATTTTCCTGTTGGGCAACACCTCCTCGGAAACTGCTGTGGCATTGAATCTCTCCCATATCCCCTTTATTTAACCGTTCTAAACAGCCTGCGTCTCCTTCGTCCTTCTCGCATTAGCACCAAAACCCTCCGTGCCGCCATGTCTTCTTCCTCTTCCTCCGAGTTTTCCTACGGGTCCGACTCCTCCCGCGAGACGCCGCCGTAAATTCGTGCCCCGGAAGACCGGGACGAGGAGAGCCATGCCTCCTCCATTTGGTCCGAGGACGACAAGTCCTTGACCAGCGGGGATGAAGATCTTCGGTTCCTCGCCGATGGGGAACTGGAGCCCAAAAGTGAGGACGACCAGTTCTCCTGGGACGGCTGCCCCACCTCTGAAGAAGAGGGAGAAGAAGACGACGACGACGACGACTCCCTCGAGGGCTACCCGCTAGCGAAGCGCCTCCGCATGAGGTGGGACGACGACAACAGCGATGACGAAGACGGGGATGAAGCCCTCGTGGAGGGCTACGGGAGTAGCGACGAGGAGCCCATCGGCAGCAGTGCCGATGAGAGTTCTGAGGATGACGATGAGGGCAGTGATGGCCCGTAGATTAGGATCTAATAGTATAGGCCTAGCAGTAGTAGATTGGTCAATAGACCCTTCTTTTGTTCTTCCCTCTTTGAGCAATCGGCTCCCCATTGTAAGAAATCCCCATATTAATGAAGAATTCCCCTAGCTTGATTTCGCCGATTTCTTTCATGCTGAGTTTGTCGACTGTTGGCCTAATCCATGCTTAGTGACTGATGGTAACGCATCAGTTTCATGATAATCTGCGAGACGGGCCAATTTAGCCATCCCTCCAAGCTACCTGGCTTTTGCAGATGACGATGACACAGCCGATCTTGGTAAGCTGGCGACTTGATCTTTGAGCAAGCGACTTTAAAAGAGCCCTGGAACCGTCTTGGATGCTCAAACTGATGACTTCGTAACGAACACCGCTCTCCAAACCGGCTTGTGTCGCAGGGCTAGCCGATTCCAACCAAATCGGCTCCCTAGAGCAATGACCTTTAGGGCGAGCTGCCCCCCGAGCCTTAGTGAAGGCGACCAGACACATGTGCCGACATTAGCCTTAACTCATGCCGGCTTTTGTATCCTTAAGTCGATGTCTGCTGCATCGGCTGTGCTCGAAAAATTTCGAATTTTCAGAAATTTGGCCGACTGGTGCATCGGCCCCCATACTCCAATACCCATCACCAAAAAATGAGATGCATCCGTTGCATATCCTCGTATTTTATCCCCCTGGGTGCCCCCCCGAGCCGATTCTGTCAAGAGAATTGATGGTATCGGCTCTGTTGGATAACATGTTGAACCCAAGCAGAACGGTGGGTGAGGATAATTTTGGCCGATTGCTTGGAATCGGCCTCCATGTTGCTTGTTCGATGAAAGGTTTTGTAATGTCCCTTCATAAATTTTTGGGGCCGATCACAAGGATCAGCCTCGCCATGTTTGCTCATTGACGTGTTCTTGCTACTCGACCAGGCCGGTAGACAGAACCAGCCCAATCTCTGATTTTATCACGTTGGTGCGCTTGCTGTCGCCCACCTTGAATGCATCGTGTGATCGTGGAGCGCTAAGCTTTGCCGGAAGAACGAGCACCATGTTCGTGCCAGCCCATGTTTCATCATCGGTTTTCCTTTGCTTGGGGCGCCACTCCATTTTTTGTGGACGACCCTCTTCATCCAGGGTTCGCTGAACCTTTGCCGCCAGATCAGGCCTTGCTTTCCTCAATGTATGCAAGTATAACCTCTCGGCTTCTTCCAGGCCGCGCAATCGTTGAACCCTGCGTTTTTGGGAACGGCTAAGTCCATCAGGGCACCACCGTGGCCGGTGATACCTGTCTTCTTCTTCTCCCTCGTCTTCTGAATCTTCGAGATCTTCCAACCGAGGGGGCTCAGCTCGTTTGCTCTGTGGCGGGAGAGGTCCTAAGCGCTCGAACACGGACACGTTGGCTGCCTCCTTCTTCTTCCGGTTGCATTCTGGGCAATTGCCGATTGTTGGCAATCGGCTCATTCCTGAATCCCAGCAGGTGCTCGAAGAAAGGACAATCCCAGTGCCTCGTCCTCGTCGTCTCGCTCCTTTGCCTTTCCCTTGGCACAACGCTCGTGCTCCTCCTCATCGCGATTATGCCGACGATGTCTTCTGGCTTCTCTAGCCAGACGATTTCTTTCATCATCGTCGCTGGACCGTCGGCGTTGGTCGTACTGACTCACATACTTGTTGAGGAGGTGATCAGAGAGAGGTTGCTGATATCTTATGTTCTTTACTTCTCCCTCTGTTACGTAGCGCTTGCCATCTTGGCGGAGCCGATCGCGTGGAGCGGCTTCCTCTGTTTCTTTGCTATGAGAGCAGCTGCCCTCATCTACATCCTTGCCAGCGTGGTGTCCAAGATCTACCATGTTGATATTGCACAGAAACCCGGCCGGCACCCGGCATGGCAAGCATACTCCACCATGTTCACGGCGGGGAAGGGCTGGGTATCGACCTTCATGGCGTACTGGTTGAAAATTAGACGCCCGTTCTCTATCGCCGCTTGGATGTGCTGACGCCACACCCTGCAGTCGTTGGTGGCATGGGAGAGCGAGTTATGCCATTTGCAGTATGGCTTTCCATTCAGCTCTTGCGCCGTGGGGAATTTGAGACCTTCAGGTATCTTCAACTGCTTTTCCTTGAGTAGGAGGGCGAAGATTTGCTCAGTCTTGGTCACGTCAAAATCAAATCCCCTGGGCGGGCCTGGTGGCTTTACCCATTTGCAGGACACGGGGGCTCCTCCCCGAGTCCGCTTAGCCACTGCTACTTCTTGGTCTCCCGCAGGAACTTCGTCCTCCTCTCCATCGACCAGGGCTACTGCACGCTTGAACTTGTCTTGGTACAGGTCCGGGTGGCGCTGTTCATATGCTGAAAGTTTCTGAACCACGTGCGCCGCCGAGGGATAATCTGCTTGGGAGGCCATGTCCTTGAGCTGTGTTGCAAGGCCCGCTACCGCCAACTCAACTCGCTTCCTTTTCAGTTATACGAACCGAATAGCATCGGTTCCTAAGATTCCTGAAGCGCTGGATGTATTCTCGTCACGGCTTCTCCGCGCTTCGACGTAGCCGTGCTAGATCGGCAATGCTAGACTCGGAAGCTTCGAATGATACCGCTCATGGAACTCGCTCTTCCAACTGCTTCCAAGTTTGGATGGAGTTCGGTGGTAGCGATGTGTACCATCCGAAAGCCGATCCTGTGAGGGACCGTGAGAAGAACCTCGCGCGCAACTCATCCGACGCTGAGATCGTGCCCAGCCTGTGCCAAATATCGGCTCACATGCTCGATGGAGCTGGACCCCTCCGGCCCACCGAACTTTGTGAAGTCCGGGAGCCGATATTTGGGTGGCAGCGGGATCAGTTCGTAGCTGTTGGGGTACGGCTTGGTGTAGCCGAACGCCTTCCTTTTCGGCATCATACCGAACTGATCTTTCAGAATTGCACAGATCTGATCCGCTGTGATGGCTGAAGGTGTCGAACCCTGAAGATTCGCCGGGGTGGCATACTTAACCAGCCATGCTTGCTTTTCCGGTTCTAAGCCAGCTGCAGGAGCTGGGCTTTGGAGGTTCGTCGGGGTGGCGTACTTAGCCAGCCATGATTGCTTCTCGGGATCGGCTCCTGACGTTCCTCCTGCCGTTCCAGAGGCCGCTGATATTGCAGCCTGGTTCGAGAGTGCCCAGGCGTTGCAGTCTGGTACGTATGCGCACGTGTATCCGTGCGGGATCTCCTTGGGCGGCTCAGGTAGGAATTGGTAGTCACTAGGATCACCACCAACCTTGTAGACGACATATGCCGCTGAGTTCGGCAGTTCCGGTGCTGCCCATGCGAACGGCTGGGGCTGGAGCGGCATCTCTCCTTTGAAAGTCCCCGCAGCCGGTCCCGACGGGAGTACCGGTGACTCATGATTTCCTGGACGACGCGCGAGCGACACGCTCCAAGGTGTTCACCAGGCTCTCGAGTGGCGGTGCAGCGAATGAGCCACCATGTAGTTGATCTCCTGCCGCAGCCGACCGGGTGCGTTCTTCTCGACGGGGCGGACAAGTCCACTCCATCGAGTGCGCCTTCGGTGTGAAACCCTTCCACCTCGACGCCATGGGAGCGGGTTCGGTGGAAGGAGCCGATGAGTTCGGCTTCGAGGGTTGCCTTGATCTCGTCATGCTTCTTCTTCAGCTCATCAGGCAGATCCGCGTACGTGACCGGAGTGTCTTCCGCCATCTCGGATGTAGATGGCGATGTCGTGGATGTCGTCGATCGTCCCACCGGGCGTGCCAGAATGTGTTGACGTCAGAAACCCACTGGCGGGCAGAGACGGGCAACACCGTAGAGCCGGGAACAACTAGGGCTGCGGCTGGCCTTAGTCCCTCTGAGCGACGGCCCGCAAAGCCTCCTGGTCGCACGCACCGATGTTTATCACAAGGGCGTGCCACCTGACCTATACCTGGTCGGAAGGTGTGGATGATGCCTCGCTTAGTTTCCTGCAGGGCACACACGTAAACGTTAAATACGAGCCTCGATCGGCTCTCGAGTTATCCCGTGAATCGGCTCAAAGAGCCGATCCACCCATGATTCGGACGAGGTGTCCGAATATATGGTGGTCCTGCTTGATCAAGGTAAAGCTAATGAGATCTACGACGATGTGGGGTTTTCACCGCATAATCGGATCATCCTACTCCAGGTTGGGCCTCGCGGCCACGCACGGTGATCGTAAGCCGATCCTAAACAAGGCCTAAAAACCAACACGAGGTTGATCCTCGGAACATCCCGCTTAGGGCCAACGAACGACACCCTACGTGCCGCCGGATCCTCCCCCTTTGTAAGGCCTAACTATTGCAGATATTAAACTAATCCTTGAAGAACAAGGAGCAATCGTAACGGATCAGATCTACTAAACTATGATCAAGCGGGTGCCGCCCCTACACCTAAGATAGGTGTAAGGGCGGCTAGACATGCAAGGGTTGCACTACGAAAGCATGTAATATGAAGAACAATGCTAACCCTAACATGTCTAAGATAACTACGTTGCTCGCCATCAAAAAGGCTTCAAGCACGAGCAACGCATGAACAACGTAGGCAGGCTTGTGCTGCCTAGATCGCAAGATGCGATCTAGGCAGCATGACGCTTACCGGTAGAAACCCTCGAGACGAAGGAGTTGGCGATGCGCCGAGATTTGTTTGTGGTTGAACGTTGGTTGTTGTTTATTCCATAAACCCTAGATACATATTTATAGTCCAGATGGACTTTCTAATGTGGGCGTGCACCAAACCGTGCACGAGTAAGATTCTAACTTCTAAACTAAGATGCGATCTAATATGTTACAGATACACGGGCAATTAAGCCCAATTTGGTATAAAAGGCCGATTCACGTATTCCTTCTATATATATTCTTCACGTCCATCTTGATCGCGGCCCACCTCTGACTTGGTCAAATTCTGGTGATAACAAGTACTATTCATGAAAAGTCTTTGCTTTATGATTCATTTGTTTACTCATGTCATTTACCATTGTTTTGATCGCTGCATTCATTACATATGCTTACAATAGTATGATCAAGGTTATGATGGCATGTCACTCCAGAAATTATCTTTGTTATCGTTTACTCGCTCGGGACGAGCAGGAACTAAGCTTGGGGATGCCGATACGTCTCCGACGTATCGATAATTTCTTATGTTCCATGCCACATTATTGATGATATCTACATGTTTTATACATACTTTATGTCATATTTATGCGTTTTCCGGAACTAACCTATTGACGAGATGCCGAAGGGCCAGTTCATGTTTTCTGCTGTTTTTGGTTTCAGAAATCCTAGTAAAGAAATATTCTCGAAATTGGACGAAATCAACGCCCAGGTTCCTATTTTGCCCGGAAGCATCCAGAACACACGAGAACCGCCAGAGAGGGGGCACAGGCCCACCAGACGCCAGGCTGGCGCGGCCTGGGGGTGGCCCGCGCCCCCCTATGGTGTCGTCGCCCCGTTGACCTTCTGACGCCGCCTCTTCGCCTATAAAAAGGTCCCAGACCTAAAACACGACGGGAAAAGCCACAGTACGAGAAACCTTCCAGAACCGCCGCCATCGCGAAGCCAAGATCTGGGGGACAGGAGTCTCTGTTCCGGCACGCCGCCGGGACGGGGAAGTGCCCCCGGAAGGCTCCTCCATCAACACCACCGCCATCTTCATCAACGCTACTGTCTCCCATGAGGGGGCAGTAGTTCTCCATCGAGGCTCGGGGCTGTACCGGTAGCTATGTGGTTAATCTCTCTCCTATGTGCTTCAATACAATAATCTCATGAGCTGCCTTACATGATTGAGATTCATATGATGATGCTTGTAATCTAGATGTCATTATGCTAGTCAAGTGGGTTTTACTTATGTGATCTCCGGAGACTCCTTGTCCCACGTGTGTAAAGGTGACAGTGTGTGCACCGTGTGGGTCTCTTAGTCTATATTACACAGAATACTTATTCACTGTTATGAATGGCATAGTGAAGTGCTTATTTATATCCCTTTATGATTGCAATGTGTTTTGTATCACAATTTATCCATGTGCTACTCTAGTGATGTTATTAAAGTAGTTTATTCCTCCTGCACGGTGTAATGGTGACAAGTGTGTGCATCCGTGTTAGTACTTGGCGTAGGCTATGATTATGATCTCTTGTAGATTATGAAGTTAACTATTGCTATGATGGTATTGATGTGATCTATTCCTCCTACATAGTGTGAAGGTGACAGTGTGCATGCTATGTTAGTACTTGGTTTAGTTGTGTTGATCTGTCATGCACTCTAAGGTTATTTAAATATGAACATTGAATATTGTGGAGCTTGGTAACTCCGGCATTGAGGGTTCGTGTAATCCTACACAGTTAGTGGTGTTCATCATCCAACAAGAGGGTGTAGAGTATGCATTTATCTATTCTCGCTATGTGATCAAAGTTGAGAGTGTCCACTAGTGAAAGTCTAATCCCTAGGCCTTGTTCCTAAATATCGCTATCGCTGCTTGTTTCATCGTTTTATCGCGTTACTACTGCTGCGTTACTACTGCTTGTTTACTTTCCCGGGCAAAGCACTTTTCCGGTGTCGTTGCCACTCGCTCATACTTATTTATACCACCTGTATTTCACTATCTCTTCGCCGAACTAGTGCACCTATTAGGTGTGTTGGGGACACAAGAGACCTCTTGCTTTGTGGTTGCAGTGGTTGCATGAGAGGGATATCTTTGACCTCTTCCTCCCTGAGATCGATAAACCTTGGGTGATCCACTTAAGGGAAACTTGCTGCTGTTCTACAAACCTCTGCTCTTGGAGGCCCAACACTGTCTACAAGAATAGAAGCTCCCGTAGACATCAGTAACCGACATTGCCCTACCCTATACGATCTAGCTGGAGGCCCATGAAGGTATTCGATGACGAGACGGGCCACTTGGATGGCGAAGCGGAAGATTCCTTGACAGGCAAGGCAAGGAAGGAGCCGAACAAGGAAGGTTTAGAGATAGAACTACTGTAAACCTAGTCGTACTCGGTTAGATCTCTTGAGACCTGGCCTCCTATATAAGGGCCAGGAGAGGGGCTGCCGAGGGACACGATCAATCTTAGCAATCTTAGCCACCAGAAGTTTAGAGCTAGGTCGCCGCAGCACTTAGCCTCTCGACGAGATCTTAGCCGAACCCTTCGGCACCCAATTGTAACCCAATATTCTCATAATCAAGATCAGACAGGCAGGACGTAAGGGTTTTACCTCATCGAGGGCCCTGAACCTGGGTAAATCGCTCTCCCCGCTTGTTTGTGAACCAATGTCTCGTGTCAGCTTATAGGATTCCATCAACCCTAAGCCCCTATCGGAGGGCATTGCCGAGGAGTAACCTCGACATAGAATGGCAGCCAAAGTGCAAGAAGCGGAGCAGAAAAAAGGATCCAAGGCTCGGAACCGGGAAGGCGAGAAAGGGCAATGGTGGCCTTGTGAAGTAAAGGACCCGGATCTCCGAGAGCTCCAAGAAGAGGGCATGATCTCTCCGAACTGGAGTATCATGAAAGAATCCGCCTCCCCCAAACCAAACCCGGACGAACGTGTCCTTACAAGGGCCTGGGTAGAGCGCGGTCTATCGCTCCCCTGCTCGGAATTCTTTCTCTCCGTCCTCTCCACCTACGGCCTTCAGTCACATAACATCTGTCCCAACTCCTACCTCCTCCTTTCCAACTTTGTGACCCTTTGCGGAGGCCATCTCGGAATTCGCCCGGACATCCGTCTGTGGCGGTTCTTTTTTCGAGTGAAGAAAGAAACAAAAGAAAAGGCGATGGTGAACTGCGGCAGCATGACGTTCATGCTCCGCCCCGGCAGGATGTATCCGCCCCACTCCTCCCACGAATCCGTCCGGTACTGGAACGCCGGATGGTTCTACGTGAAGAACATCGAAGTTCCGAACGTGCACAAGGGGCTCCCCAAGTTCGTCAACGAGCCTCCAGAGGAACTGGACCGCTGGAGCCTTATCCCCGCGCTCGCACAATATCCGGAGTTGAACAGGGCAGCGCGGAGGATCTCCAGGTTAGTCCATGACGGGCTAACCGGAACAGACTTGACGCTCAGCTGGTTTTCCCGTCGGATCCAGCTCTTGAAGTATAACAACAGGAAAATCTGCGAGTACACCGGGGTGGACGATCCCCTTCGAGTCACCCGCGATAACCTGCCAGCAGATTCTCTGAAGAGGAGGATCAAGACCTTGTAAAAGTTACCCGGGGCCAGCCGGTCCCGGAGATTGGGATGGGTATCAAGACGAACAACGAATGTCCTCCGGTACGTGTTTGTATCTTTACGTTTTAACTTCTCAAAATTGGAAGTACTTATCATCTTAACCTCTCCAGCTCAAAACTTTGGCGGAGGAGGATTTCAAAACTATTCTCCGAGAACCCTTGAGCCGGGATCAGGCGGAGGAGGATCCGGAGGACGACGACGAACAGGTGGAGCAAGCTCCCAAAAAAGTTGCACCCCGACTCGCCAAGCATCCCCGTAGCAAGGCTTCCGGCTCCGAAGCCGGTGCCAGCGGTGAGGCCTCCGCCAAGAAGGCCAAGACAGTTAAGCCGCCTCCCCTTGACTCGAAGAAGGCGGAGCACGATCGCCTTAAACTGCTTGCTAACGCAGGAAAAAGGGTCGAGCCCCATTATTCCCGGAACCACGTAAGTATCCGAGATCATCTCTCAGTTTCCGTGTAAGCTTATTACTTATATTTTTCCCTTGCTTGTCGCAAGAATCAGAAAGCCCAGAAGCAGATTACAAAATATTTGAAGGCATCAACAGTAGTTCCTCCAGTCACGCCAACACCCCCCAGCACCTCACACCCCGTTCCGCCATCGTCGCCGCACGAAACTCCTCCATCCCCTACTCTAGCTGCTCAAACTCCACCGGAAATAATTCCTGTGAGCAGCGAGAGAGGAGGCGGAAGCTCATCCGCCGCGAGACGTGCGGCTCCGGAGGGTCCCTCGGACAAGGCCACAGAAGAAGAAAAAGAAGTGAAGTCCCAAGACTTGGCTGAAGCTCCGACTAATGATGTCGTAACCTTCCCGAAGAACTTTGGGGATCTGGACAACCTGTTTTCCACTCCCAAGGTGATACGGGGCGACCTTCGGTCTCCACCACATCATGTGCGTCAACATCTACACGTCACGCAAAGGTGAATCTTCTCCTTTATGCGTTCCTACAAATGTCTCTCCTGAATGGTATGCTACTTCATCCTACGTCATATGACCATGATAGGTATGCATCGCCGAGTATGGAGGAAGTGGATGACGCCATGGAGGCTCGAGGACTCAAGGTCAACGTCAAGGTCATGGGAAGCATGGAAGAGATCGTCAAGGAGAAGGGGACGCGCCGCGAAGGCCGGCACTGCCGTTCAGGACGACCGGCACTGCCGCCCATCTCCACCGGCACTGCCGCCCTACCACTACACCTGAGGATGACGGCCCTGTCGCCCTACCTGCGCCGGCACTACCGCCCCACTGCAAAGAGCATCAAATCTGAACCCTTTATCCCTTTGTATGCCTAAACTACCCCTCCTTTGGTGGCTCCCTATATATAGGCTCCCACCTCCCCCTTCATTAGGTTAGACATAACTTGAGTGAGAACTTGGCTTATGCCTCCACCATCCCTCCGGGATTAGGGAAACCCCCTCCTCTCTTAGACACAAATCTATGAGTTGTATCAAGGCACTCCTTATATGATTTATCTTTTACACTTGTGATTCTACTGCGGTCTCTCGCACGTGTGACTCCATAGATCGTATATCTCGAGGATTCTACCTCGTGTCTCTCCTTGAGGGATTCTATCGTGATAGTGGTTCGGGCTATCGGGAGTAAACCAGAATTGTATCGGGTTGTGTTGCGTGCGTTCGCGTGTGTTCATCGTGTTCTTCGCCGTGTTCTTCGTGTTCTTCCTCTCCCCCGCCTTTCCCTCAGTCAATTCGTGAGATCGGGCAACCCACGTGGCCTTAGGCCGCATCATAGCCCACAGTTAAGGTGCCGAAAGTCGCTACCAGAAATCCATGAGTTTGCAACAAAAAAACTCATCCACCAGAAAACTTAAGCTTACGTCCTAAAGGACGATTTTACAAATCACAACTTTCATACACGTCTAGACGGAAACATCCAGCTCTGCGGTTTTAGTCGGAAAACATACACGATCCAAAAATGAAAAACTAAAGGAGATAAAAGACTCTAAGAGTGAACCATATGATTTATTTCATTGATCATGTATCATGGCAGTTACACAACACGGCGACAAAAGAGAAGAGCAAATCTGGTTCCAATCCGGCACGCATTCAGAACCCGGTTCGCATAGGAAAGATCTGGCTTGGCGACCTAGACTGCAGGTGGTTCACGTATTTAAACTGCCAGTTTCCTGGTCTCAAAGTTTTCCTGTCGGGATACTCAACATGGTGATGTAGTCTCGCATAAATTGTAAATCTTGCCTTGCTGTACCTGAACAAATTTTTGCACCGCCATAGTATATGAAATGTGACTAGTTTTGAACAGCTGATGCAATACACATGAGTAATATCGATTTCTGCTTAGTTTGAGCTATGGTGTAAGATGCTGCTCTCCGATTTTCTACAAATTGAATAAGAATTGAGTTTCATAAGCTACACAATCAGATTGGAGTGACATAAAGTTTGATCTGAACAAGCTTTGCTCTTGACGAACAATTACACAGAAGAGTAACATTAAACGATGGGGGACTACAAGGTCAAGGTTACATTGCAGCTTGAATTTCCTGATACATTGCTTATTCTTGAGAGCTTTGCTTCCTTGCTTCAATCTGACGCGCATCAATATCCGGTTCGCATCGGAAAGATCTGGCTTGGCGACTTGGACCGCTGCTGCTGCTGGCTCGCGGACTGCAGCGCCTGGCCGTGGCCGACCATGGCGGCGCGCGAGGCACGAGACATGGGCGTGCCACCATCCAGCGCACGCTGGTAGGCCTCGTCGTCCTCCATGCTCCCGCCTCCCTCCAGCGCCAGGTGCACGAGGTGCCACATGTCGTACGACGTCAGCTCGTGCTGGTCGGTGAGCTCGGGACCGTCGGAGCGCGCCTCGAAGCCCGACAGCTGCAGGTTTCCCATCTCGAGCGCGAGCGCGCCGCCGCGGTACGGGCGCACCGAGAACTGGGCGCCACAATCGTCCTCGTCGTCGTCGTGATCCTCGTATCTGGCGACAGTCTGCTGGTCCAGCAGGTTCCGCGCGCCGCTCAGATCGAACTCCCCGAACTCCATGTCGCTCCCGCTCTCGTCGTCTTCCTCCTCCGAGGACGAGTCCCACGAGTCTTCAGCCGGAACCTCGGCGAGCGGGACCAGCTTGCCGTGCTCGCTCGCGGTGGCCATGTCTGCTAGCTCTTCTTGCACGAACGGACGGACTTGCAACGCCGATGTGGCGATGAGCCGAGAGCACTGCAAGCGCGAGAGAACTTCAGAGCAGGATTTGCTCGTTCTGCGGACATGGTGCCTCCTTATATAGGCCCGGTGATCGATGGCGGTCAAAACAAGAGGGAATAAAATTCGACTCGGACGAGAAGTCCCGTACCGAAGGAAATATTGAGAACTTCAAGTTGGAGTCGGATTGGCTTGTTCGACGAGGGTGGATCCGCGAAAACGCAGCCTACTGTTTTTTTAGCGCCTCCCAAAACCGTGTCCGGTAATTTGGGGCCGCTGTCGCTGTGGTACCGTTTTTAGGACGTGTCCATTTTCAATTGCGTCTCCTAAATAGAAATTTAATAGACTTAAATTAGCTAGAAAACACTCAAATTCATTTAAATTTGTTATATATTACAAAACTTTAAATGAAATCTGTTAAAATCCTATTATAAAATAAACTAATTGCACCTGCGGCAGCTGGAGCGATCTTAGTGCTAGAAGAAGTTATAGTCCTCGTCGTGCACGACGTCTTGCTTGCCGCGCGGGTCGGCGGGCTCGTTCTTCACCGCGCTGCTCGTTCGTCACTGTTGTCGCGCGTGAGATCAACGAGTGACCTGGCGCCCTCTTGGATGGACATGGCGATCACGTCCTCGATATCCCCCTCTTAGGAGGAGTGGTCATTCAACGACAACATGAACGCGACATTGAATTCCGGGGTGTCCTTGGGGTCTTCGCTGCTTGTGACGAGGCGGGGGTGTTGGCGAAGGAGCTCTGTCATCTCGTCTTCTTCCTCCTACACCTCCGGCTTTAGGACGAGGAGGGCGGCGCTACCACGAGTGGCCCATTGCTTGGGCACTGGCTCGCGGATCGGTATTCCGCCGCCGCTGCCACGTCTACATCTCTCGTACTCCTCCTTCACCTTGTGCTTCATCAATAGGTAGGGGGTGATGTCTACGCACACATCTATTCTTGTAGACAGTGTTGGGCCTCCAAGTGCAGATGTTTGTAGAACAGCAACACGTTTCCCTTAAGTAGATCACCAAAGGTTTATCGAACTCAGGGAGGTAGAGGTCAAAGATATCCCTCTCAAACAACTCTGCAATTACGATACAAGAAGTCTCTTGTGTCCCCAACACACCCAATACAATTGTAAGGTGTATAGGTGCACTAGTTCGGCAAAGAGATAGTGAATTTCAAGTAAAATGGATGATTGTAAGTAGTAATTACAATCTGAAATAAAAATGGGAGCAAGCAAACATGTAGCAGAACTAGTTGTAAACGGTGTTTTAATGCTTAGAAATAAAGCCTAGTGATCATACTTTCACTAGTGGACACTCTCAACAATGATACCTATGATTGAATACATAGATATTATCTCTTCACTACACTACACTGAACCACTCTCCGGTTTGATAACAAACACAAATTCACCATGTAGTGCTGCATAAGCATTCCTTAAAGTTCGCATTTCTAATATATGGACACCCCACGTTGTCACTTTGAGCATACAAATATGGTACTAACTAAACACCACAATTCATAAGTATTTCTGTAAATTAAGCTTAAGAAACAAACACGACGTCACCTTCACACCGTTGGACAAGATGTCCCTGGAGATCACGTAATAAAACCACTTGAGTAGCACAATAGTTGAAGAATAACATCTACTTATTCAACTAGATTACAATGTTCATGATCACATAAAGATCATACATGAAGAGATAGATAGACCACGTAGCTACCGGTAAAGCCCTTAGCCTCGGGGGAGAACTACTCACTCCTCATCATGGGAGTCAGCAACGGCGATGAAGATGACAGTGGAGTCGATAGAGATGACTCCGGAGGCAATTCCCCGTCCCGGCCGGCAGGGTGCCGGAACAGAGACTTCTGTGCCCCGAAACTTGTCTGCAACGGCGGCGGAGCTACGAAACTTTTCGTGGGCGTAAGCTGGATTATTTAGGGTTTTCCCGATATCATGAATAAATAGGCGAAAGGGCGAGGTCGGTGGAGACCAGAGGGGCCCACACCACCCCTAGGCGTGGGCTAAGGCCAGGCCGCGCCTAGGTGTGGTCTGGCCGCGCTGCGCTACTTCTTCGACCCCCTCTGGACTCTGTCTTTGTTACGGAAAAATATTGACTTCGACTTTTGTTTCGTCTAATTTTGAGAATATTTCCTGGACAATTTTTCTGAAATACAAAACAGAAGAAAATAGGGAAATGGCACTGTGGCATCTTGTTAATAGGTTAGTGCCGGAAAATGTATAAAAGTGCAATAAAGTGTAAGCAAATCATATATAAATTAGAGTAAAACAAGCATGGAGCATCAAAAATTATAGATACGTTTACGACGTATCAAGCATCCCCAAGCATAACTCCTGCTCATCCTCGAGTATGTAAATGATAACAAAATAATTTTTGAGGTGACATGAAACCAACACAATCTTGATCAAACATTGTAAAGCATTGTGAGTTGGTACCAAAGTACTCTAAACATAGACATGATAGATATAATTCTAACAATAGAACTTAGCAACTATGTTATAACATGAAGTAACTCAAACGCATGATCATGAATAATTGTGAATTGAAAGCAACTATTTTCTTATGAGCATAGAGTAAAAATAATAAAGTGGTACTCAACATGTCCTTTATGAAGTAGCAAAACATAAATGCTAGAACACCTTTAAAGTTCAAAGGATGACTAGATACAAGTAATTTAAGAACAAGCAATAGCATAATCATGAATCAATCAATAATAAACTTTGGAACTATGCACATTATACTAAGAACGAAAACTATGCTCTCTTAATTGGTGCATAAAGAAGAAGATGAAGACTCAACATAAAATTAAAAGAAAGGCTCTTTGCAGAGGAAGTAAGATTAACAAGTTTTATAAACCTTCTAAAAAATATGGTATTTATTAGCTTTGAGCTCTCATTACCCCTATCATAAGCATCTTGAATGGTTAAACTTAATGTGAGAGAAAATATGAGTTATATGCTTGAGAAATCACAAGTTGAAAATCTCGTGCCCCTTGAATACGAGTACCTAAACCTCATGCTACTCAACTTAGGTCCCAAATAAGTTCTTGTCATTGTAAGTATACATGTATCATCGAGAACGCCAACATGGTACCTCTTGCCCCATGATATGGAAGTACTCTTGCATAGGAGCAATCCCATACCAAAATAACAAGACAAACAGATAATAAGCATCTCAACAATTTTTTATTTACTATGGGTATAGCTTTTTATTGAAAATGCTTCATAGAATGCTCACTATGGTTCACTTTAAATTTCCACCATGCATGATGCATGGCTTAGATTAGCGGCCTAGGCGTTTCTCTAACTCATATACAAAATCCATGGACTTACAAGTTTCCATTTTATTTCGCACCGCTAGGCATCCATAAACAAAAGAACATGACACCAACTAAATATGAATAAGTACAATGTTGAAAGCGTTCCCTATGAAAGCATGGTTATGCGAACTCCCAACTCGCAATTTGCAAACATATAAACTTCATAAGATAGTCACAATGATAAGTTTATTAAGTGCAAAAAAATAAATGTGCCATCAAGTTTATGAGAACTTTACTGACTTATTTTCTCATGACAAAATTTAATTTGGAAGATAAATAAAAGCATGATGAATATACTTGGAATAGCAATGATGCTAGTAGGTAGATATGGTGCACACAATTGGCAGACTTAGTTTTTGGTGGTTGGATGCACGAGTAGAGCTCATACACAGTACATGCGAAGGCTAGCGAAAAGACTGGGAGCGACCAACTAAGAGAGCAATAATAGCCATAATCATGCATAGCGAGAAACATTATCAATCAAAGCATAAAGTGATATTACAAGTCAAAAACTAATTGACCACAGAGGCTTTAGTTTACTGGTAACAGTCATAACATGGTATAAGCATGTGTCAAGTCAACCCAATAAAGCATCAAAGGAGAATACCGCAATATTATGTTTTTATGATGGAAACAACACATGATTCTTTCAATGACACATTATGCACTCTCAGCTATTTGAGACAAGTTAGGCTACAACAATAAATACTAAGCATATGACAAGAATAACATCCAGCATGGTATGCTAAAGTCTATACCACAGTCTAGACAAGCTTCCTTTTGCATCACTATAGGCATGCAACTTTTTACTCATCTCCAACACCAATCAACTTATTTAAAATAGCTCTCAGAGATTAAAAAAAATGAACCAGAGAGATAATCACACATAAATAAAGAATACTAACGGGCTCTGAACAAAATTAGAATCGAAAACCAAGAGCTAAACGCAGTACTAGAAAACTAGAACACTTAGCTCGCAGAACAATATCAACAAAAACTAGAGTGTTCTATGCAATTAAAACTGAGCGTGTCTCTCTCCAAAACAAATGTGCCAGGATCCAACTATATGCTACAGCAAACAAAACAAAACAAAACTAGAAAAACGAAAATAAAGACGCTCCAAGAATAACACATAGCGTATGAAGCAATAAAAATATAGCGCATAGAGAGATGACCTGTTGCTTTGTTGATGAAGAGGGGATGCCTTGGGCATCCCAAGCTTTGACGCTTGTACCTCTTTGATATTTCTTGAGATGCAGGGGCATCCCCAAGCTTGATCTTTTATCCATGCATTCTTCATATTATCACATCATTCTTCTCTTCCTACACTTGAAAATTTCCTTCATCAAAACTTCACACAATTTTTTATTAGCAGCATTAGTACAATCAAAATAAAAAATCCACTTGGGTTCAGTTATAACATATCAAAAACCTATTAAAGTATTAGGTACTGTATCAACCTCTTCAAAAAGCTCTTTTCTCAAAAGAACTCAAAAAGAAAAAGATTAAGAGGCAAATGCAAATAGTGGTAGAAATCTGTCATAACAGAAAAGCAGGTAAAGATCAATTTTTTCGAAAATCTTCTGTTACTCAGATAGAAAAGTGTTCAACTAACGAAAGTTATACAATAACCTGAGGCATATGCAAAAACTTTGGCAGAACCAAATTTCGCACTGGCTGTTCATACGAATTTGTATGGTGACAACACATAATCTGTTTTCAGTACAACAACTTCCCCAAATCTTACTTCCTTCCTATCAGAGGCTATTCTTTCCACAAAAAAGAAATAAAAATGATAATAAGAGGTGATTACATAGGTAATAACTTGCAAGACTCAACAAAAGAAAAATTACAGAAATAAACATGGGTTATCTCTCAAGAGTGCTTTTTCTTTAATGCCTTTTAGCTAGGCTTGATAGTTTGAGAAGATGCTCACATAAGAAATATGAATTGAAGTAAAAGAGAGCATCAAGGAGAAAATATGAAACACATTTAAGTCTAGCCCACTTCCTATGCATAGGAATCTTGTACACAAATAAATCCACAAAGAACAAATTGACAAGCATAGGAAGATAATACAAGAGTAAATTTAAAACTTTCAACATATAGAGAGGTGTTTTAGTACCATGAAAACTTCTACAACCATATTCTCCTCTCTCATAATAAATTTCAGTAGCATCATGAATAAACTCAAGAATGTAACTATCACATAAAACATTCTTATCATGAGCTACATGGATAAAATAATTATTACTCCCCACATAAGTATAGTCATTCTTATTAATTGTAGTAGGAGAAAATTCAACAAAATAGCTATCATTATTATTCTCATCACCATAAGCATCAAATATAGGATGCATATTGTAATTATATTTAGTTTTCTCCTCAATAGTAGGTGGACTGAAAATAACATAATCGTCATTGGAATCATCATATATTGGAGGCATAGTATCCGCATAGCAAATTTCCTCCTCTAAACCCGGGGAACTAAAAAGATCACTTTCATAAAAACTAGCTTCCCCAAACTTAGACTTTTCCATAGCATTAGCGATAATGGTGTTCAAAAAATTCATACTAATAACATTGCTCCTAGCATGCAAGTAAAGTTCCATAGATTTTTAAATTTTCGCTTCAAACACCTCATGTCCTAACTCAAGAAGCTCTCTAATTTTTTCGTTGTTTTCCATTAAGCCTAACTAGTGAAAATAAAAACATGAAACAAAAAGATATATTTGCAGAATCTAAAGGAAATAACTTCGAGCACTCACCAACAACTAAAAAACTTAGTAGCCAGAGGATGTGAGTACCTTTTACCTTACCTCCCCGGCAATGCCGCCAGAAAAGAGCTTGATGTCTACGCACGCTTCTATTCTTGTAGACAGTGTTGGGTCTCCAAATGCAGAGGTTTGTAGAACAGTAGCAAGTTTCCCTTAAGTGGATCACCCAAGGTTTATCGACCTCAGGGAGGTAGAGGTCAAAGATATCTCTCTCAAGCAACCCTGCAATTACGATACAAGAAGTCTCTTGTATCCCCAACACACCCAATACAATTGTCAGATGTATAGGTGCACTAGTTCGGTGAAGAGATAGTGAAATACAAGTAATATGGATCATTCTAAGTAGTAATTGCAATCTGAAATAAAAACGGCAGGAAGCAAACATGTAGGAGAACTGGTTGTAAACGGTGTTTCAATACTTAGAAATAAGGCCTAGGGATCATACTTTCACTAGTGGATACTCTCAATAATGATACCATAATTAAATACATAGATATTATCTCTTCACTACGCTACTCTGAACCACTCTCCGATTTGATAACAAACACAAATTCACTGTGTAGGGCTGCATAAGCATTCCTTAAAGTTCGCATTCCCAATCTATGGACACCCCACGGTGTCACTTTGAGCATACAAAGATGGTACTAACTAGACACCACAATTCATAAGTATTTATGTAAATTAAGCTTAAGAAACAAACACGGTGTGCACACTGTCACCTTCACACCGTTGGACAAGATGTCCCTGAAGATCACATAATAAAACCACTTGAGTAGCACAATAGTTAAAGAATAACATCTACTTATTCAACTAGATTATAATGCTCATGATCATATAAAGATCATACATGGAGAGATAGATAGACTACATAGCTACCGGTAAATCCCTCGGCCTCGGGGGAGAACTACTCACTCCTCATCATGGGAGTCAGCAACGGCGGTAAAGATGGTGGTGGAGTCGATGGAGATGGCTCCGGGGGCAATTCCCTGTCCCGGCCGGCAGGGTGCGGGAACAGAGACTTCTGTCACCCGAAACTTGTCGGCGACGGCGGCGGAGCTACGGAACTTTTCGTGGGCGGAGGCTGGATGATTTAGGTTTTTCCCGAGATCGTGAATAAATAGGCGAAAGGGCGAGGTCGGTGGAGGCCAGGGGGCCCACACCACCCCTAGGCATGGGCCAAGGCTAGGCCACGGCTAGGTGTGGTCTGGCCGCCATGTGCTACTTCTTCGATCGCCTATGGACTCTGTCTTCGTTACGGAAAAATATTGACTTCGACTTTTGTTTCGTCCAATTCCGAGAATATTTCATGTACAATTTTTCTGAAATACAAAACAACAGAAAATAGGGAACTTGCACTGTGTCATCTTGTTAATAGATTAGTACCGGAAAATGTATAAAAGTGCAACGAAGTGTAAGCAAATCATATATAAATTGGTGTAAAACAAGCATGTAGCATCAAAAATTATAGATACGTTTATGACGTATCAGGGGGAGATGCGGTAGGATGAGGACGACGACGTCGAGCGCGTCAGCCTTGATGACGAAGAATGGGAGGAGGACGAACGCGAGTTCATCCCCCTCGAAAGTGAGCTCGTTGGTGATGGTGGCAGGGACGGCGACATCTCTAGCCGCGGGGTGCCGTTGAGGACGGTGGAGAGGGTGTGCCTTGGGACACCCAAGAAAAGGGAGCACAAGTCCTTGTTCTAGGAAGTGAGCATCTCGATGAAGCCGTCGACGAAGCACATCTCTTCATTGCGGCGCACGGTGAAGAAACTGACCCACCAGGTGTCGTTGTCGCTAGCGACCTAGGTGGGATCTGTTCGATCTTCCGGGCTCAAACGGCACTGTTGCGCCCTGATCTAGTCGTGCCACCGGTTAGTCCCCAAAGCGGGAGCAGCCGGGGTGCCGATCCCATTGATGGCCATCTTCCATCCGCCGCTCCTTGGCAGGCGCATATCTGGCGGCATGATGGTGCTTATCGTAATGCAAACTTCACACTGTTGGGGAACCCAAGAATAAGGTATGATGAGCACAGCATCAAGGTTTCCCTCAGTAAGAAACTAAGGTTTAATCGACCAGTAGGAGAAAAGCGTGACTTCTGAAGGTGTTGCTAGCTGACTAGTGGCAGTGCGCACTACCGGCGTCAACAATAATGTGGAACTTGCACACAACAGAACTAAAGTACTTTGCCCCAACTTACAGTAATGTTGTCAATCTCACCGGTTTTGCTGAACACAAAGGATTAGATGTATCAAGTGGAAATAGATGTTTGCAGTAATTAAGGAGAACAGTGCTTGCAGTAATTAAACAGAGCAGGATTGTAGTGGATGAATTTATCAGTGTAAAGGAAAGAACCGGGGTCCAGAGTTCACTAGAGGTGTCTCTCCATAAAGATAAATAACATGCTGGGTGAACAAATTACAGCTGGGAAATTGACAAAATACCGACCATACATGAGAAGATGATTACTATGAGTTTCGTTTGAGCATTACAACATAATACATAGACCGTAATTCAACTGCGTCTATGACTAATAATCCACCTTCCGGTTATCGTCCGAACCCCTTTCAGTATTAAGTTGCAAGCAACAGATTATCGCATTAAGCAATATGTATAAAGTAAACAACAGAATTACCCTCGGATAAAACATTGTTGTTTTCTCCCTAGTAGCAACATCAATCTACTCTTAGAAGTTATTGTCACTCTTCCAGAAAACTAGAGGCATGAACCTACTATCGAGCATAAATACTCCCTCTTGGAGTCAGAAGCATCTACTTGGCCAGACTATCTACTAGCAACGGAGAGCATGCAAGATCACAAATAACATATGACATGAATATATAATCGACCTCAACATAGTATACAATATTCATCGGATCCCAGCAAACACAACATGTAGCATTACATAAGGATGATCTTGATCATGTAGAGCAGCTCACAAGATCTAAACATGAGGCACAAATTGGAGAAGACAACCATCTAGCTACTGCTATGAACCCATAGTCCAGGGATGAAGTATTCACACATCACTTCAGAGGCGGGCATGGCGATGTAGATGCCTCTAGCGATGATTTTCCCCTCTGACAGGATGCCGGGAAGAGCTTCAGAACCCTCCCGAGCTAGGGTTTACTATGGTGACCGTGACAGAACTTTTCATGGATGGAGGCTCGGGTGTTTAGGTTTTTCCCAAGATCGTGAATAAATAGGCGGAAGGACGAGGTCGGTGGAGGCCAGGGGGCCCACACCACCCCTTGGCGCGGGCCCAGGCTTGGCCACGCCAAGGTGTGGCGTGGCCGCCCTGTGGCTCCTCTTCGACCCCCCCTCTGGACTTTGTCTTCCTTACGGAAAAATATTGACTTCGGCTTTTGTTTCGTCCAATTCCGAAAATATTTCCTGTACAAATTTTCTGAAATACAAAACAACAGAAAACAGTGAACTGGCACTGTGACATCTTGTTAATAGGTTAGTGCCAAAAAATATAAAAGTGCAATAAAGTATGAGCAAAACATATATGAATTGGTGTAAAATAAGCATGTAGCATCAAAAATTATAGATACGTTTGAGACGTATCACGACATAGGGTAGAGCACCCCGTACAACACCCATGCCTCTGCAACGGTGAGGCTACCGCATCTGAATCTGCTGGCGGCTCGAATGTTCCGGCAGATACTAGACATGGATGAGGTGTGTGCGAGCGGCGTGAATTGTGTGGAATCTCCGAGAAGGTGGGTGTGCCTTTTATACAACGGCGGTATGCAAAGAGGTTGGGGGTGGTTGGTCGCAATAACGCCGGCGCGACGCGTCACTTTGTTGCGCCGCCTGGGGAAACTGCGCTGCTTGGCGGGAATGCTGCGCGGCCATTACGTGGCTTGACTAGAGGTAGGCGACGGGTTAAACCGAGCGTGCGGGAGTCTGGTTCGCCACTCGCGACACGGGTTTTGGTTCCGTCCAGCGTTCCCGCAGCGTTCTTTATGTAGCGGAGATGTGCTCGGAGCGTCGGGCATCAGATTGAACCGGGCTGTATAGAAAATGGTTTTAGGGCAAGCCGTTGAAAGCGTCAAACGTCAAGCGAAGTTAGCCTCCGCGAAAGCAACGATGACGCTCGCGAGAGCCATTTTCCTTCCTGGAGGCGCTGTCATGAAGCTTCCCCCTTCGAGCTCTGGAGTTTCGCCGGCTTCACTAGCGTAGTTAGCCAGTTCTCGGGGTGTTGGTGGTCCTCTGTTTGACAGGCTGCTCAGTGTGCTAGTCCTGCATGGTTCAGATCCGCGGAGTGGCATCTCGGGGCTTGGGTCTCAAGCTGAGCCGCCGGTGTTTTGCTGAAGTCTTGAGCGCTCTCGGAGATCTTGTAGTTTAGGGCCTAGCCCTGGTCTGCTTGTTCCTTTGTAGTAGGCTTTAGTTCTTCACCACATGGGCTTGTATCTCGAGCTGGTATCCCCAGTTTTTTCTTTTCTTTTCTTTTTCTTTGTTGCGTGCTACCATGTACTCCTGGCCGGTTAATGGCTTTGTTAATTTAATGCTGGGCTCGTCGAGCCTTCTGTTTAAAAACGTCCAGCGCGCCCCAAGTCTCTTTGCGGGACGCGAGTTGCTGATCGTTGGAGACCCGTGTGCTGCAGTTTTTTTTCTTTTTTTTGCTTCGACAATAAGGTTCTTCGATGCTATCGCTATGGAGCCTCTTATCAAGTGACGTGGAACTCAACGATATGGTTATTTCTTCAAAATTGATCACCTACCAGAGGTCTTTAACGGACCATTGTTTCGCGGAAGCTAGTGTGAATTGTATTTTTTGTTTTTTATTAGAATTTAGAAAACAATATTTAAACATGCCAGTTTCCTGGTATCAAAGTTTTCCTCTAGGGATACTCAACATGGTGATGTTGTCTGGAATAAATTGTATATCTTGCCTTGCTGTACCTGAACAAATTTTTGCTCCGCTATCTTTACTATTAAATGGGAGTTGGTCGTTTGACACTCAACGCACTTTGGTGGTCGTCATTAAAAGCATCCGGACCATCCAATCTAATCTTGAGTCTCTGCTTCGTCGGATCACTTTTTCACTCCCCCTACGTATCACGAGATCAATCAAAATAATTCTCATTAAACGAATAATTAATTGTCAATCAAAACATTCCTTTCTCTACATCATATACACAGGAATGAATCAATTAGCTATCCAATCATGGAATTTTGAATATACATGGAAAGCAATCATCACAATGTTTACGCCCGTACGGTGGATGCTTCTCTCCTTCCTCCCTAGGGACGCCATGGAGCACGGCATTGCTACAGCTACAGCCCATCCTCGTTGAGCTCCGTCGCCGGGGCCTCCTTCGACCTCACCTCGTGGACATGCGGTCCAACTACTCCCAGTCGGGCCCCATGCCACCCGCGCTAGCAGAACCCGACACGAGATCCTGGTGTTGCCGTCATCCCGAGCTCCGGCTGCCCAGGATATTGCCGGGCTTCCTCCTCAAGCTCTGGCTGCCCGCGTCCACCTGAAGCTCCTGTCGGCCTCCTCCTCGAGCTCAACAAGGTGACGTGTTGCATACCTGAAGGTCACCCAAGCATATCCATAAGCAATCCTGGTTTGGAGTTGATTAGTTCAACAAATTAACTAGAAAATTTTGTCATACGGTTGGTCGAGTAGCTTGATCGGCTGGGTGGAGGGGATTACCATCGAAACTGCCGATGTTGAGCACTCTGCACTCATAGTTTCAAGTTATCTTTACTATTAAATGGGAGTTGGTCGTTTGACACTCAACGCACTTTGGTGGTCGTCATTAAAAGCATCCGGACCATCCAATCTAATCTTGAGTCTCTGCTTCGTCGGATCACTTTTTCACTCCCCTACGTATCACGAGATCAATCAAAATAATTCTCATTAAACGAATAATTAATTGTCAATCAAAACATTCCTTTCTCTACATCATATACACAGGAATGAATCAATTAGCTATCCAATCATGGAATTTTGAATATACATGGAAAGCAATCATCACAATGTTTACGCCCGTACGGTGGATGCTTCTCTCCTTCCTCCCTAGGGACGCCATGGAGCACGGCATTGCTACAGCTACAGCCCATCCTCATTGAGCTCCGTCGCCGGGGCCTCCTTCGACCTCACCTCGTGGACATGCGGTCCAACTACTCCCAGTCGGGCCCCATGCCACCCGCGCTAGCAGAACCCGACACGAGATCCTGGTGTTGCCGTCATCCCGAGCTCCGGCTGCCCAGGATATTGCCGGGCTTCCTCCTCAAGCTCTGGCTGCCCGCGTCCACCTGAAGCTCCTGTCGGCCTCCTCCTCGAGCTCAACAAGGTGACGTGTTGCATACCTGAAGGTCACCCAGCATATCCATAAGCAATCCTGGTTTGGAGTTGATTAGTTCAACAAATTAACTAGAAAATTTTGTCATACGGTTGGTCGAGTAGCTTGATCGGCTGGGTGGAGGGGATGTTGAGCACTCTGCACTCATAGTTTCAAGTTATTCTCGCAATATATGAATCCGAATTTATACTCACAATGATCTCTTGCACTGTCGTTGTTAATGCCTCTACTTCTGTAGTATTGATGAAAAAAACATGTCTCTACTTCCGTGGTATTGTATGACTAGATGTATAAATGTACAATAGTTTCAGCAAAGCTGAACTTGTGTACTGCAATTTATATCTAAACTTAAATCACTATGCATTTTAGTTCTGGTTCTAACCCATGCATTGCTCAGTAGAACCGTTGGAAGTTAGTGAGGTATGAAGTTTACTTCTTGCAATACAGCAGACAAGATATGCCATGGTGTAGTAATAGGATGATGTTTACAATATCGGTCCTCAAACCGTCAAACGTATCTTCTTGAAGCTTACAGATAGGGCACATAACACTAAGATGCATTGAGTTTACAGGCCACAAGGATTCCTTGCAGTTAGCAGTAAGGTGCGGCTGGACCTAACTGATGCTAGCATGTAATCTACTGATATGTTCTTAGTTAATTTGTTTGAGATTTATACCGCTGATTTGATTGGAAAATTTTACTGCATTTTGTAACCCAGTTTATGCCTCAAATAGCACCGATATCGGCACACGGAAAGGGATCAGAAACGGAGAAGTGCCATGATGTACTGTGGTTTTACGAGATGCATAGTTCATCAAACATTGTGTATCGCTTGAGCAAGCTTTGCATCCAAAAATTCTAAGGTCACTTACCTTTGTTTTCTTTTCTCTTTAATTTCATGTAATGTGTATGACCCCTTCATCTAAAGTTGTTTGATAATGTATGAGCCCAATCTAAAAGCAATCAGGCTAAGAAGTAAACTGAAGCTTCGAAATAGCAAGAAGCCAAGAAACAACCTGATTTTATTCACATAAATTTGGCAGTATGTACATGTTATAGGATCAATCTCACCTAATCAATTGCTCAAGTATGCAGCCATATAGTTTCCTTAGTCAGAGTTCTCTTATCTTCTCCAGACTATAATACGGTTGTTTTTCACCCTTGGTGCTTCTAAAACAAAACAAAAAAAAGATGTGTCTACAAGATTATTGTTTCATTTTGCTTCCAACAAATAAATATTGGTTAGTATGAACATTGCTTACAAAGAAAAATAGTGTATGCTTCCAATGTAACAAATAAATATTGGTTTGTATGAACTTTGCTTCCAACGTGATATGATCCTTTTAACGCACAACATTTTTTTCATTCAACGCACCGATTTACTCTGAGGTGCCGGCTTTACCAACGTCAACACAAATGCAAAAGTTTTAGTCCCATTTTGGAGTCTTTGTATATTAATTTTTGAAGCAACAGCTAGACAATGCCCATATCAGTTATGATGTATTCATCGGTCTCATCGCTGCGATTGGGAAATTAAAATTATAAAATAAATCTTCTTGGGAAATTGATGGATATATAATTCTCTTATGGAACAATATATGTTCCATAGCGGAAATAAATAGCTTGATAAATTATATTTTGATCTATGTGTTACTGTGTACATGTCTCAACAGAAATGGTTCGGCAGGAGATTATTTCAAGGAACAAGAAAAATCTCCTGTAAAAACAAAATCGTTATGTAAAAGATAACTTCACCATTCACCAAGATACTACCTTAGGTTTAGTTATGTTTTCTACTAGAGAAAGGATCATTTCACTCATTTCTTATTTTTCCCATAATATTTAAACAATCATTTATTTTTACTGTACATTTGTTTTTATTTATTCTCGTAGCAGGCGGTCACCGAACTTGAGAATGAGATAACTAGATGAATATTGTTAGTTCTATGCATATGGTGCCGAATTATACTTATAATCGAATTTCTACATCAATTATATTGATATACTATGAGAAAAATAGGAGCCGTAGCAATGCACGGGCATTCAACTAGTAGCATATATAAATGTGACTAGTTTTGAAGAGCTTTCTGTTTTGTTTCAGCTATGGTGTAAGATGCTGCTCGAATTTTCGAAATTTTGTCAAAAGAGACCACCTGCCTCAATTCATTAATAAAAAGGACCACCTCTGAATTAAATTGGCAAAAAAGACCCCCTCTGGGGTGGCGGTAGCGCCCCCAGCCGACACGTGGCGCTTGCCGCCGGAGGGAGTGGCGGCAGGGACCCACCGCCACACCAGATGGCGGCACGTTAGCCACCCTAAGTCGCCGTCCGGCCGCCGTTTGTGCTGGTGGGCCATGCCGCCCCTGCGTCCGGCGGCAACACGACGTGGAGGATGCCTCCACTCCATCCGGCGGCAGGGCCCGCCCTGCATGCAGCAGCGACAACTCACGTTGGCTAATCATGCATGCATGGTTCAATGTATATCCTCCACGTCGTGCTGCCGCCGGACGCAGGGGCGGCATGGCCACCAGCCCAAACGGCGGCCGGACAGTGACTTAGGGCGGCTAACGTGCCGCCACCTGGTGCGGCGGCGGGGCCCTGCCGCCATAGCCCCTGGCGGCAAGCGCCACGTGTCGGCTGGGGGCCCTGCCGCCACCCAGCAGGTGGTCCTTTTTGCCAATTTCAGTCACATGTGGTCCTTTTTGTTAATGAATTGGGGCAGGTGGTCTCTTTTGGCAAAAATTCCGAATTTTCTACAAATTGAATATGAACTGAGTTTCATTAGCTACACAATCAGATTGGAGTGACATAAAGTTTGAGGTGAACAAGCTTTGCTCTTCACGAACAATTACACAGAAGAGTAACATTAAACGATGGGGGACTACAAGTTCAAGGTTACATTGCAGCTTGAATTTCCTGATACATTGCTTATTCTTGAGAGCTTTGCTTCCTTGCTTCAATCTGACGCGCATCAATATCCGGTTCGCATCGGAAAGATCTGGCTTGGCGACTTGGACCGCTGCTGCTGCTGCTGGCTCGCGGACTGCTGGGCGTGCCGCCGTCTAGCGCACGCTGGTAGGCCTCGTCGTCCTCCATGTTCCCGCCTCCCTCCAGCGCCAGGAGCACGAGGTGTCGCATGTCGTACGACGTCAGCTCGTGCTGGTCGGTGATCTCGGGGCCGTCGGAGCGCGCCGTGAATCCTGACAGCTGCAGGCTACCCATCTCTTGCGCGAGCGCGCCGCCGCGGAACGGGCGCACGGAGAACTGGGCGCCGCACTCGTCCTCGTCGTCGTCGTCATCCTCGTATCCGGCGACGGTCTGCTGGTCCAGCAGGTTCCGCGCGCCGCTCAGGTCGAACTCGCCGAACTCCATGTCGATCCCGCTCTCGTCATCCTCCTCCCCTCCGAACTCCATGTCGCTCCCGCTCTCGTCGTCTTCCTCCTCCGACGAGTCCCACGAGTCTTCAGCCGGAATCTCGGCGAGCGGGACTAGCTTGCCGTGCTCGCTCGCGGTGGCCATGTCTGCTAGCTCTGCTTGCACGAACGGACGGACTTGCAACGCCGATGTGGCGATGAGCACTGCGAGCGCGAGAGAACTTCAGAGCAGGCTTTCCTCGTTCCGCGGACATGGTGCTTCCTTATATACGGCGATGGCATTGAAAACAAGAGCGAGTCGAATTCGACTTTGATGAGAATTCCCGTACGGAAGTAAAAGTCGAGAACTTCAAGTTGGAGTCGGATTGGATTGTTAGGCGGTGGATCCGCGAAAAACGCAGCCTACTATTTCTAGATTAAAATCGGATTCAGTTGCTGGTAGTTGGAGATCGACTTCCGTAAGAAATAGGAAAAACTGAACATTTGTGTTTTCAGCCGTTGAATCCGTTCTGGATGAATTTTTCCCGTGCCGCGTCGGGCACCTTGCACCCTGACCACACAATTAGGCCCATGGGTTGGTTATGTGCTGCCCGGAGAAGGCAACGTGTATGCGCATGTCCTCTCGAAAAATCCTCGAGCCCGCCCATTAGTGGCCGAGGGAGGTCAGGAGACGCGGGCCCATGTGCAAGTACAAAAGCCGGTGGTCTTAATAAATGAAGATCACAGTGGCGCTACAATCACTTGTCGTCCCCACGCACATGCGCTAGCTGATCTTAATAACCAGGCGCGGGTGCCGGTGTCAGCCATCCTGTTGCGCGGTCCGGGTGTCGCCCGGAGATCCTCCGCATCCAATCCCACATCCATCTGGATCTGTAGTGGGATCCGGTGTACACCTTCGAGTCCCTGATGTGGAGCCGGTGGTTTGAGGCCGAGCACGACGCTCGGCGGTAGATGATCGAGGCGCACCTCGACAACTATTATGTTGACAACGAGGCCTACGAAGCGTACCAACCGCTGCCACCGACGCCCGTGAAGGAGGAGGAGTACGTGCCAACGAAAGATGAGTGTTCAGGGTACACCTTCCCTACGCCGCACCACATACGCCCTGAGGAGCGCGCCCGATGGATTGGCCTCGAGGTAGCAGGCGTTGCCACCACCGTCGTTGCATGCGCTGAAGTACCTACCTCCCCATCGACCATTTTGCCCCTGGACTATGGGCGGGCCCTAGTATTGAGAATGAAAAAGTGGATTCATTCCAGAGGAGGGAGGCGATGACGATGGTCAGAGACCGAGATGGTGGCGGCGGGGTCAAACAATAGGAAGAGTTATGTGACAGGTTCTAGTCGGGGTCCACGATGGAGTCCACGTATGTACTGTCGGTGGGCTTATGAGACTAATTATGTATCAAACGAGGTAACGGTCCTATTTAGTGTTTTGTGCAATAATTACAACAAAATATGGTGTTCTGTGCAAAAACAAATCATGATTGTGGTTCCTTGCAAAACATGCCACAACATATGGTGTTATGTGCAATTTCCTCACCCTGACCGAATAACGCTTGGGCCCGGACCAAATCCCAGGTGTGTCCTAAGTGGCATGTGTTGTGGAGCGAGCGGTTTGAATCTCACCGTATCCTTCTCTCCCGACGAGCCGTTCTCCACTTCTCTGCTTCGGCAGTCACATCCATCTATAGGTTTTGTATCCTTGTTTTATTTTATCTTCTTTAAAAAACTCTGAACCCATACAATGCGGATCCAAATGCAAAGGAATCCGGCGTAACTTTTGAGAACAAACTCACGACTGTTAAGGATCCATATGCAAAGGAATTAGCTACAATTTCATGACAATGGCAAGGAGAAAGGATTTTACCAAAATATAGTGATGGAATACTTGCAGTAATATTTTTCCAAGATAGATCCATTCACCACATATGATACTGAAGTTTCTCTAAAACTGAATATTTGCAGTAATTTCTCTAAAACTGAAGTTGAAACTGCAGTACCTTCTTGAGGTAACAGTTCAGGGACGAGGACGGCGAGCTCGTTCGGGGATGACGACGAGCTTGTCCAGGGAGTAGAGGAGCTCGCCGTCACAGCAGCCCGCGGCGTAGTGGCGCAAGGAGGAGGTTGAGCCGTCAAGGACAACGACGAGCTCGGTGGCATGGCCCGCGGCGAGCAGGCAAGCGGCAAGCGTGAGGAGCAGTGATGCAGCGAAAGACCAGCGACTGCAGCAGAGGACCAGCAGCGAAGAGGGAGGAGCTCATGGCTGACGGCGTGGTGCTGCTAGTCGGCCAGCGGTGCGCGGCGGCGCATCAAGGCATGCACGTGGAGCAGAGGAGGAGCAGTGAGGCACGCACGCGTAGTGGAGGACCAGCAACGCAGCGCCGCATGGTGGACGATGTGCTGCTGCTAGCCGGCCAGCGGTGTGCGTGCGGCGCAGCGAGGCACACACGCGGAGCAGAGGCGTCCGCGGTGCAGAGAGCAGCCGGCAGCGAGCGAGGCGAACTGATGTCATATTTAGAAGGGTTCATATTTGCTAAATACTTTAGGCAGCGCGCTGGCCAACCTATAGATTCTAAAAATATTCTGATTGTAGCAGGCATGTATTGTGTGCACCGATCAGCCAATGTTCTCTATGTTAACAGCAGCGGAAAGATATTATCATTCTACATACGTAGACTCAGAACAAAATCATCGACATAGATACATAAGAGGTTCAGCCACAGAAATTCAATTCGGCTTCCGGTGCGTATGCTTCCTCTACCCAAAAAGCATATTTATAATTATCAAACAATTTTAACAAATAGTTTCGCTTATACATCTCGATAATCTATATGAGTTCATAAAGTTTCCCAAAAAAATGATACTATTTTCTTGTGGTCGATACAAAAATGAAAAAAACATAATAGGGGAACATATATTAATAAGGAGGTGGCAACCAAGACTTGGGTACGCTGGGCAAGCCTAGACGCAGTGACTTCAGCTGGCTGGTTGATCTTTTCATTTGATTCAGTCAGTGTCGCGATCCCGGGGGTCGTAGGCTAGACAAACCCATATCTCCATCTGGCATAAGCCTAACCTAGATATCTAGGGTCTACAGGGTGAGAATCGGTAACACAACAATGATTCAACGACTCAAAGAGTAATACAAGCTCATAACTGAGCGAAAAACCAAAGTATTACAAGCAGAGGTCACTGACCTGACATTTCATCAATGAACAGAAGCAAAGTTATGCTATTCTAAATAGCAAGATAGCAAAATACCTAAGAGGCCAGGAGCATAACGGCGATGTCCCAGCTCACAGATTCCAGGCTGCCACCTGGGAATCCCAAGCTATTCGTCGATGTCGACCTAGAAATCTTCATTTTGTTGGAGAGTCTTCGTCTGAAACAAAGCATGCAAAGCTGAGTACAGGGACTCAGCAAGACTTAGTACAACCTTTTAGCAAAGCTGGTATACGAGGCTTTATGTGGAGCTTATTTTGCAGAAAGCCAGTTTTCTTTTGTAAAACAAGAGGGAGCAGAAGCTCGTCTATTCGAGATCATTTTAAAAGGGATAAGAGAGCGATATCTCTAGCTCTACTGATCATCATATTAAATCCACCGAATCTTCATCATCAGCTGAACCTATCAACTAGGAGCACCCCCTCGATACCCTGAGGAGGGATCCTTATCACACATTTATTCCAAGTTTTCCGATTACGTTCATGTTGTCTATGATCACAGAATCCATCACCAAATCGTCCGTAACCGTGGACACTGCTTTTCGAAAAGATTTACCCTGCAGGGGTGTACAACTTTACCCACACGCGCCGACCGACTCTTAACGCCACATGATTAACACACTTCCTTGGTGTGCCGGCAGAGGGTGGTCGACCAAAACCTTTCCCTTGCTTCGCCTATTCCATGAGTCAATCTAACTGGGGAACTCCGTCATCGTAGGTAGCCATTCTCCGAGGCGGTCCCGGTCATTGTGTGCAGGGGATCCAGTTCAATGCCTACAGCATCCTTCACCCTAGCCACGTCTCTGTATGATGCACCTTTGAAAACCTTTTCCACGCCTTCGTCATGCAGAATGCCAAATGGAACTCGCAAACTAATTGACTCATGGGTAAGCTAGGCAAGTTCGGGCCAAGGGGTTCCCATGGGCCCCGTGTGGCTGTACGCTCAGTCTTGGTTCCGAAGGCGGGAACCTCAGGTCCTAGTATCGGCGAGAACGAGTCAAATCACCACATCCCCATGTGGCGGCCCATCCAAGCCTTTAAACATGTTTATTATCATCACTGATCTTACCACGTCATCCTGCCATACTAGGTTCATTCGCAGCTCTGATTCATCAACCGAATGGATCAGAATTCGTCAACTAAGCATGGATAAGCATATTCGATAGCACGGCTCTAGCGATGCACACCTAGCTCAAACCTAGTCTTGCTGGGAGCAGTGGATCAGGGTATTGATACGCGTACAGCACGCGTCCGTTGGGAACCCCAAGAGGAAGGTGTGATGCGTACAGCGGCAAGTTTTCCCTCAGAAAGAAACCAAGGTTTATCGAACCAGGAGGAGCCAAGAAGCACGTTGAAGGTTGATGGCGGCGAGATGTAGTGCGGCGCAACACCAGGGATTCCGGTGCCAACGTGGAACCTGCACAACACAACCAAAGTACTTTGCCCCAACGAAACAAGTGAGGTTGTCAATCTCACCGGCTTGTCTGTAACAAAGGATTAGATGTATAGTGTGGATGATGATTGTTTGCGAAAACAAGTAGAACAATAGCAGCAGATTTGTATTTCATATGTAAAGAATGGACCGGGGTCCACAGTTCACTAGAGGTGTCTCTCCCATAAGATAAATAGCATGTTGGGTGAACAAATTACAGTCGGGCAATTGACAAATAAAGAGAGCATGACAATGCACATACATGATATGATGAGTATTGTGAGATTTAATTGGGCATTACGACAAAGTACATATACCGCTATCCAGCATGCATCTATGCCTAAAAAGTCCACCTTCAGGTTATCATCCGAACCCCTTCCAGTATTAAGTTGCAAAACAACAGACAATTGCATTAAGTATGGTGCGTAATGTAATCAATAACTACATCCTCGGACATAGCATCAATGTTTTATCCCTAGTGGCAACAAGCACATCCACAACCTTAGAACTTTCTCGTCACCGTCCCGCATTTAATGGAGGCATGAACCCACTATCGAGCATAAATACTCCCTCTTGGAGTTAAGAGTAAAAACTTGCCCAGAGCCTCTACTAATAACGGAGAGCATGCAAGATCATAAACAACACATAGGTAATAGATTGATAATAAACATAACATAGTATTCTCTATCCATCGGATCCCGACAAACACAACATATAGAATTACAGATAGATGATCTTGATCATGTTAGGCAGCTCACAAGATCCGACAATGAAGCACATGAGGAGAAGACAACCATCTAGCTACTGCTATGGACCCATAGTCCAGGGGTGAACTACTCACTCATCACTCCGGAGGCGACCATGGCGGTGAAGAGTCCTCCGGGAGATGATTCCCCTCTCCGGCAGGGTGCCGGAGGCGATCTCCGTAATCCCCCGAGATGGGATTGGCGGCGGCGGCGTCTCGGCAAGGTTTTCCGTATCGTGGCTCTCGCATCTGGGGTTTCGCGACGAAGGCTTTAAGCCGGCGGAAGGGCAACGCGGGGGGCCACACGAGGGCCCCACACAACAGGGCCGCGCGGCCAGGGCCCAGGCCGCGCCGCCCTGTTGTGGCGGCGCCTCGTGGCCCCACTTCCTTTCCCCCTCGGTCTTCTCGGAAGCTTCGTGCAAAAATAGGACCCCGGGCGTTGATTTCGTCCAATTCCGAGAATATTTCCTTTGTAGGATTTCTGAAACCAAAAACAGCAGAAAACAACAACTGGCTCTTCGGCATCTCGTTAATAGGTTAGTGCCGGAAAATGCGTAAATACGACATATAATGTGTATAAAACATGTAGATATCATCAATAATGTGGCATGGAACATAAGAAATTATCGATACGTTGGAGACGTATCAGCATCCCCAAGCTTAGTTCCTGCTCGTCCCGAGCAGGTAAACGATAACAAAGATAATTTCTGGAGTGACATGCCATCATAACCTTGATCATACTATTGTAAGCATATGTAATGAATGCAGCGATCAAAACAATGGTAATGACATGAGTAAACAAATGAATCATAAAGCAAAGACTTTTCATGAATAGTACTTAAAGAAAAGCATCAATAAGTCTTGCATAAGAGTTAACTCATAAAGCAATAAATTAAAGTAAAGGTATTGAAGCAACACAAAGGAAGATTAAGTTTCAGCGGTTGCTTTCAACTTGTAACATGTATATCTCATGGATATTGTCAACATAGAGTAATATAACAAGTGCAATATGCAAGTATGTAAGAATCAATGCACAGTTCACACAAGTGTTTGCTTCTTGAGGTGGAGAGAAATAGGTGAACTGACTCAACATAAAAGTAAAAGAATGGTCCTTCAAAGAGGAAAGCATCGATTGCTATATTTGTGCTAGAGCTTTTATTTTGAAAACATGAGACAATTTTGTCAACGGTAGTAATAAAGCATATGTATCATGTAAATTATATCTTACAAGTTGCAAGCCTCATGCATAGTATACTAATAGTGCCCGCACCTTGTCCTAATTAGCTCGGATTACCGGGATCATCGCAATACACATGTTTTAACCAAGTGTCACAAAGGGGTACCTCCATGCCGCCTCGTACAAAGGTCTAAAGAGAAAGCTCGCATTTTGGATTTCTCGCTTTTGATTATTCTCAACTTAGACATCCATACCGGGACAACATAGACAACAGATAATGGACTCCTCTTTAATGCATAAGCATGTAGCAACAATTAGTGTTCTCATATGAGATTGAGGACATATGTACAAAACTGAAACTTACACCATGATTCATGGCTTTAGTTAGCGGCCCAATGTTCTTCTCTAACAATATGCATGCTCTAACCATTAAAGTGGTAACTCTCCCTTACTTCAGACAAGACGGACATGCATAGCAACTCACATGATATTTAACAAAGAGTAGTTGATGGCGTCCCCAGGAAACATGGTTATCGCACAACAAGCAACTTAATAAGAGATAAAGTGCATAAGTACATATTCAATACCACAATAGTTTTTAGGCTATTTGTCCCATGAGCTATATATTGCAAAGGTTAAGAATGGAAATTTTAAAGGTAGCACTCAAGCAATTTACTTTGGAATGGCGGAGAAATACCATGTAGTAGGTAGGTATGGTGGACACAAATGGCATAGTGGTTGACTCAAGAATTTTGGATGCATGAGAAGTATTCCCTCTCGATACAAGGTTTAGGCTAGCAAGGTTATTTGAAACAAACACAAGGATGAACCGGTGCAGCAAAACTCACATAAAAGACATATTGTAAACATTATAAGATTCTACACCGTCTTCCTTGTTGTTCAAAACTCAATACTAGAAATTATCTAGACTTTAGAGAGACCAAATATGCAAACCAAATTTAACAAGCTCTAAGTGTTTCTTCATTAATGGGTGCAAAGTATATGATGCAAGAGCTTAAACATGAGCACAACAATTGCCAAGTATCAAATTATTCAAGACATTTTAGAATTACTACATGTAGCATTTCCCAGTTCCAACCATATAACAATTTAACGAAGAAGATTCAACCTTCGCCATGAATACTATGAGTAAAGCCTAAGGACATATTTGTCCATATGCAACAGCGGAGCGTGTCTCTCTCCCACACAATGAATACTAGGATCCATTTTATTCAAACAAAACAAAAACAAAAACACACCGACGCTCCAAGCAAAGTGCATAAGATGTGATGGAATAAAATATAGTTTCAGGGGAGGAACCTGATAATGTTGTCGATGAAGAAGGGGATGCCTTGGGCATCCCCAAGCTTAGACGCTTGAGTCTTCTTAAAATATGCAGGGGTGAACCACCGGGGCATCCCCAAGCTTAGAGCTTTCACTCTCCTTGATCATATTGTATCATCCTCCTCTCTTGATCCTTGAAAACTTCCTCCACACCAAACTCGAAACAACTCATTAGAGGGTTAGTGCACAATAAAAATTAACATGTTCAGAGGTGACATAATCATTCTTAACACTTCTGGACATTGCATAAAGCTACTGGACATTAATGGAACAAAGAAATTCATCCACCATAGCAAAAGAGGCAATGCGAAATAAAAGGCAGAATCTGTCAAAACAGAGCAGTCCGTAAAGATGGATTTTATTGAGGCACCAGACTTGCTCAAATGAAAATGATCAAATTGAATGAAAGTTGCGTACATATCTGAGGATCACGCACGTAAATTGGCATATTTTTCTGAGCTACCTACAGAGAGGCAGGTAGAAATTCGTGACAGCAAAGAAATCTGTTTCTGCGCAGTAATCCAAATCTAGTACGAACCTTACTATCAACGACTTTACTTGGCACAACAATGCACAAAACTAAGATAAGGAGAGGTTGCTACAGTAGTAAACAACTTCCAAGATCCAAATATAAAATAAAAATACTGTAGTAAAAACATGGGTTGTCTCCCATAAGCGCTTTTCTTTAACGCCTTTCAGCTAGGCGCATAAAGTGTATATCAAGTATTATCAAGAGACGAAGTATCAACATCATAACTTGTTCTAATAATAGAATCAAAAGGTAACTTCATTCTCTTTCTAGGGAAGTGTTCCATACCTTTCTTGAGAGGAAATTGATATTTAATATTACCTTCCTTCATATCAATGGTAGCTCCAACAGTTCGAAGAAAAGGTCTTCGCAATATAATGGGACAAGATGCATTGCATTCAATATCCAAGACAACAAAATCAACGGGGACAAGGTTATTGTTAACGGTAATGCGAACATTATCAACTCTCCCCAAATGTTTCTTTATAGCATTATCAACAAGATTAATATCCAAATAACAATTTTTCAATGGTGGCAAGTCAAGCATATTATAAATTTTCTTAGGCATAACGAAAATACTTGCACCAAGATCACATAAAGCATTACAATCAAAGTCATTGACCTTCATCTTAATGATGGGCTCCCAACCATCCTCTAGCTTTCTAGGAATAGAAGCTTCACGTTCTAGTTTCTCTTCTCTAGCTTTTATGAGAGCATTTGTAATATGTTTTGTGAAAGCCAAGTTTATAGCACTAGCATTAGGACTCTTAGCAAGTTTTTGTAAGAACTTTATAACTTCAGAGATGTGGCAATCATCAAAATCCAAACCATTACAATCTAAAGCAATGGGATCATCATCCCCAATGTTGGAAAAAAATTCAGCGAGTTTATCATAGGCAATTTCAGCGGTTTTAGCGGTTTCGGGCAATTTTGCACGCTTTGCACTAGGAGTAGTAACATTGCCAACACCAATTATTTTACCATTGATAGTAGGAGGTGCAGCAACATGTGAATCATTAACATTACTAGTGGTGGTAATAGTCCAAACTTTAGCTACATTATTCTCTTTAGCTAGTTTTTCATTTTCTTCTCTTTCCCACCTAGCATGCAATTCGGCTATCTATATTCTCATTAATTCTAACTTGGATGGCATTTGCTGTAGTAACAATTTTATTTTCAATATCCTTATTAGGCATAACTTTCGATTTCAAAAGATCAACATCAGAGGCAAGACTATCAACCTTAGAAGCGAGAATATCAATTTTATTGAGCTTTTCCTCAACAGATTTGTTAAAAGCAGTTTGTGTACTAATAAATTCTTTAAGAATAGCTTCAAGTGAAGGAGATATGCCCTAGAGGCAATAATAAAGTGGTTATTATTTATATCTTTATGTTTATGATAAATGTTTATATATCATGCTATAATTGTATTAACCGAAACATTAGTACATGTGTGATATGTAGACAAACAAAGAGTCCCTAGTATGCCTCTTAACTAGCTTGTTGATTAATGGATGATTAGTATCATAATCATGAACATTGGATGTTATTAATAACAAGGTTATATCATTGTATGAATGATGTAATGGACACACCCAATTAAGCGTAGCATAAGATCTCGTCATTAAGTTATTTGCTATAAGCTTTCGATACATAGTTACCTAGTCCTTATGACCATGAGATCATGTAAATCACTTATATCGGAAAGGTACTTTGATTACATCAAACGCCACTGCGTAAATGGGTGGTTATAAAGGTGGGATTAAGTATCCGGAAAGTATGAGTTGAGGCATATGGATCAATGATGTCTACGTTCC